>NC_136484.1:147232475-147494975 GCF_053919585.1 Euprymna scolopes | reverse complement strand
AGTCCTTAATCCGCGGAGTTTTGAAGAAATATTCCTTCTCATCAGAGGGTAGGAATTAGCAAAATACGGGATTGGATTTTGCATACAAAAGTATTTGATGAAACTGCAAGTAAGTCAAAGATTTTACTTGATAACAAAAAGTGAAGCAGAGGGAATATGGTGAAGAAAAAGGTGATTACACGTGAATGGATAGTCAGGTGAAAGGCAAAGTATCCAATGAGGGTAAAATACAAAAATGTAAACCCAAGAAAGTTAGTTAAATTTCCATTCGCACAAATAAAATCCAAGGATATCGCGTAATTGGAAGATGGTCCAAAATAATCCAAAAGGCCGAAATCCGTGGAATAATTCACAAATAGGTACAAGGAAAAGGGGAAAGAATTCAAATAATATTATTAAAAGAAAAATAAGATATGCGTTATCTCGGCTGCCGAGACAAGGTGTAATTAAGAAAAATGGATGAGAGAAAAAAATTAGTGAAGAAGAAGAGAAAAAAGATTGAATGGTGATAGAATTAAATAGAAAATAGAAAAGCAAATGTCAAAATGACCCAGACAAGACGACGTTAAAAAGCGCCATAAATATAGGGCAAAAAAGAGGTCAACTGAAAGGTACAGGTTATTACTTAAGAATATATATATATATATATATATATATATATATATATATATGAGAAAAAATGATTGCTACAATATGTTAAACAACACTTTAACAAGAGTTAAAAACATATTTAATTTTCAAAAAGGAGGCACAAATTAAGTGGATTGTCCTTAATCTGCACTTTCCTTCTCATCAGAGAGGAGGAATTAGCAAAATGCGGAATCGGATTTTTCTTGCAAAGTATTTAATGAAACATATATATATTTAATAATATATATATATATATATATATATATATATATATATATATACACGAGCAAACAGTTAATAAAACATGTTAAAAAACACTTTGAAATGAGTTAAAAACATATTTAATCTGAAAAGGAAACACTAGATAAGTGGATAGTTCTTAATCCACGGAGTTTCAAAGAAATACTTTCCTTCTCATCAGAGGGTAGGAATTAGCAAAATGCGAGATCGGATTTTGCATACAAAAGTATTTGATGAAACAACAAGTAAGTCAAAGATCTTACTTGAAAACAAAAAAAGTGAAGCAGAGGGAATATGGTAAAGAAAAAGGTGATTACACATGAATGGATAATCTGGTGGTAGATAAATAATCCAGTGACGGTAAAATCCAAATGTGTAACTTCAAGAAAGTTAATTGAATATTTATATTTATGTCGCGGAAGTAGAGTGAAAAGCATATCTTATTTTTCTTTTATTATTATTGGAATCTTTTCCTTTTTTCCTTGTACACATTTTTGTGAATTATTCCATGGATTTCTGCCTTTGGATTATTATGGACCATCTTCTTCCAATTACGGGATTTCTTTGGATTTTACTTGTGCAAATGGAAATTCAATTAACTTTCTTGAAGTTATACATTTGGATTTTACCGTCACTGGATTATTTATCTTCCACCAGACTATCCATTCATGTGTAATCACCTTTTTCTTCACCATATTCCTTCTGCTTCACTTTTTTTGTTTTCAAGTAAGATCTTTGATTTACTTGTTGTTTCATCAAATACTTTTGCATGCAAAATCCGATCCCGCATTTTGCTAATTCCTACCCTCTGATTAGAAGGAAAGTGTTTTTCGAAACTTTGCAGATTAAGGACTATCCACTTATCTAGTGTTTCCTTTTCAGATTAAATATGTTTTTAACTCATTTCAAAGTGTTTTTTAACATGTTTTATTAACTGTTTGCTCGTATTATGAGCTCTATTTCCTATTTGGTTTTATCGAGCTTTTACATCTGGCTGAGATAACTTTATACATATTAATTCTTTAATATTTATAATATACTTTAGTTTTACCATCTTGGATCATTTTGGTAAATTTAATTGTAATTTTTATTTTATATATATATATATATATATATATATGGGAAAATATGTTTATTCAATTATATTTCACCTTTTATTTATATCAATCTTTTAATTTATAAAGCTCGATATAACTTCAGAGTACATACAAATAATTGACAAAAGATTTAGATTCCAAATTTCAAGATGTCATTCATCTTACCATTTATTGTTTAGGTCTCTATATTCCTTGGGGAACATAGGACCGCAAATGCGCTCCTCCAACAGCAGCCCTGATCTCAACCTCAATACTTCTTTTCCATGTCTGCCTTGGGCAACCAATTTTACGCTTGCCTTGTTGGTTCCCTTCAAGGGCCTGCCTGGTAATGTTGGATGCAGGCTTCCACAATGTGTGGCCAATCCAGTTCCATTGGAGTTTAGTTGGTTTTGTCCCACGGTTGTTCATTAGAGATAATCTCTGGCTATCTGATGTTAAAGAAGGTTTTTGAGACATCCGTTGGTGAATATCTGGAGTTTGTGGGCGTTGGTCCTAGTCACTCTCCACGTTTCTGAGCGATAGAGTAGAACCAACTTCACATTGGTGTTGAAAATTCAGATCTTATTCCGGAGTGAGAGGGCTGTTGTTCTCCAGATTGGTCTTAAGATGCTGAAGGTATGTTTGGTTTTGCTTATCCGGAGCTTGATGTCCTCATCTGTTCCTCCATCCCTGCTGACAACACTGCCCAGGTACACAAACTTGTCAATCTCTCTAATGCTTTCTTGTTGTAGTTGCACTGGATCTTGCCTTCTGTTATTTACCCTCATGATCTCTGTTTTCCCGATGTGGATATGGAGTCCAGTCTTTCCAGCTTCCTCTGCCACACAACATAGCTTCTCCTGCACATCTTGAAACCTGTGTGTCATCTGCATAGTCCAGGTCCTCTAGCTGTTTTGTAAAATTCCACTGGATACCCGTCCTCTGCCCTGCTGTGGATCGTTTCATGATCCCGTCGACCATCACTAGAAATATTATCGGTGAGAGTGAAGGGTTCCATCAGTTTCCCGCCATTGATCACTTGACAGGTGGCGTCCTCGTACATCGGTTGTATGATGGTGACAAACTTTGGAGGAAAGCCATAATGATGCGATAGTCTTCAGATGACCTCTCTATCAATGCTATCAAATGTCTTCTGGAAATCGACAAAGACTGCATACAGGGTGGTCTGCTTGATGATGATGCACATGATCCATGCATGAGCGGTTCTGTCGGAGGCCAGCCTGTTCATCTCAAAGTGTCTTGTTTAAGACGATCTTAAGCCTCTCAAGAATGATTCTGCTTAGTATTTTGCTTAGGAGAAGAAAGAATGCAAATGACAAGTCATACAAAACCCGCTTATCATCTGAAATGAATTTGGAAAGAAATTATTTACTTTATTACCATAATTTTACGTTCATTTTCTTTTTCATTTTTTGCTTTTAACTTTACTTATTTCGGCGTTATTCTAGATAAATATTAATATTAATGCAAACATTGGCGAAGCATAATTTTTGTCCATCATGTTTTGCATCATAAATGATTCAGTATAGATCATTCACCGATGACAAACTAATACTTTAGCTATACCCACAGGAAAGTGGGGGTTCATACCATTTTCTAGTGCTTTAGTGAGTAAAGCGGATCTTGTTTAATTTGAACCTGGATTAACGATTCCAATATCTACACACAGATAATCTGGGCATGAATCACTCTTTTTTATATAGGTATTAAAACTATCAACAGATAAGGAAACGTTATACTGTACACGAGTAAAATGTTTTAATAAATTCCTGTAATTAATGAAAAATATTAGTGATATCTCAAATTAATCGATTAAAAATATGAATCAATCATTCAATGAGAAAAACAACAACAGATATTCTTCAAATGTGCTAATTCAATCTGAGTGTCTAACAATTGATAAATTTATTTCAATCCGTGTCTAATGATTGAAAAATTCTATTTCAATCAGTGTCTAATGATTGAAAATTCTATTTCAATCAGTGTCTAATGATTGAAAATTCTATTTCAATCAGTGTCTAATGATTGAAAATTCTATTTCAATCAAAATGTCTAACGATTAAAATTCTATTTCAATAAGAGTGTCTAACGATTAAAATTCTATTTCAATAAGAGTGTTTAACGATTCAAAATTCTATTTCAATAAGAGTGGCTAATGATTGAAAATTCTATTTCAATCTGTGTGTCTAACCATTGAAAACGCTAATTCAATCTAAGTATCTAAAGATTAAAGATGCTATTTCAAACTCATATATGACAGCCACAGAAAGTGATATTTCATATTTAAACAAGTCGACCGAATAACAGAAGCGCTCTTGTAAAGATTCATATGAAAAATTATGTGCGTTTATTCACTGCTTGTTTAGTGATTTAAATGTTATGTCAAACTTAAGGGTGACAGACTGACAGAAAGATGGACACACCGACCGCCAAAGCCTCTTATAGGAGTATTTGGTCACATTTAAAATTACTTATACAAATTAATATAAGCAATTTCTTTCCAGTTCTACATTTTTAAAAATCCATGTAAGGTGTTGTTGATGCAATTAGATTAATTGCGAATTGTTAATTAACCCAAGCCGACTAAACGAATTTCAAAACAAAGAAAGAAAAAGGAAATAAAAACGTAAGGGAGGACGGAAGGAATTGCTAATTGCTCCCACGAGTAAAAGTAGCCTGAAGAGGAGGAAATTGGAAAAGCTTCAAGAAGTCTGAAAAGTGATTGATTGAATTGTGAATGGAGGTGAAGAGCTTCACTTGGTGTGTGTGAGAGAAGAGGAAGATGCTGACAAGTGGGCTGGCGAGAGGAAGTGGGCTCTGATTTTAAGATTGGGAAACAGTGGAATCAAGGAGGTGCTGCTGCATTCATTCGTCAGCTGCATCCAATGGACAAAAGATTTAACTGACACCGCACTCAGACAGGAAATGCCAAAATATAAATAATAGATAAATTTATAATTTACTTGGATATTACTTAATCAGTCCTCGGCCCGGGTTTTTTTTTTTATCCTCGTCCCCCAAAAATCAACAAAGATTCGAATATTTTTGTAATGACCTGGTTCCTGTTGATTGCAGTGGAAGATCGGTTCTATACAGTTCTAGGAGGTCCGTTTTCCCAGGTTTTGCCTTATCTCTTTGAAAAGGGGTTAGTTTATTGCTAATCGCCTGAGGCACCTTGCCGGTTATGCCGACAGGGCTGCACAGACATCTTTTGCAGAATCAGAGCTCTTCCTCAGGGGGTACTGACTTTTTCAATCCCACTTTCCGACCCTAGTGTCATAGTTCTTGCAGTGGAAGAGAACTAAATACCCAGTTTATATTGCATTTAGTCTTTTCAAGGTTGAATATGTCCAACGGATCCTTTTAATAGTAAATAAAGTATATTAATTGAAGATGTCTATTTTAATCTTTAAAATTATTTTATTCGTTTTAATTTTATTTCTTTAACCAAGAGTTGCTTCTAGACTATCTCAGGCCATCAAACAGGAAGTTTCCTTGGCACCAACAGTCTAGATCATTGTTAGGATTTCTCCCCTGTTGACTGAGATATGTCTCTGTTCCTGTGTAGTTCTATAAGGTCCACCCTCCCACGCTTTGTCTTCTTTGAGAAGGGGTTAGTTTATTGCTAATCACCTGAGGCGTCCCTACCAGAGAATACTGACAGGCTGCCCGGGCATTTTTTTGCATATTTTGTTCTTCCTCTACGGCACTAGCTTCTCAACCCTTATGTTACATCATCCGGCTGTGTGAGAAAAATAAAGAACTTTTAGGCTATCTTCAAAGGAGGGGTATCAGTACTTCATATGATATCTAGCTTCACTAAAATTCTAACAGCAATCGACTAACTATAATTATTTGATACATTACACGGTCAACGTAAACTATCTTACGTTGAGGATTCCACAGTGACTTAGTCCACAATACATTGTAGTCCACATACTGTAGAGAACCTACTGTTGACTTTATTAAATTATTTTTATAAAATAGCTTGAATTAAAGTTTAAAATGAAAAAGTCAAGTATCATGGTTCAATTGTGCTCTAAACAGGAACATTCATTTCGAATATGCCTCTGTCTTATCAAAGAACCTACTGTTGATTTTATATGCTGGGTCCTTCTGTTGCTGCAGTGATAAAACCTCTCAAATTCACTTGTAATGTTAGGCTGTATAAGGGTGTTAACTTTAATCAAAATCGAACTGTTCTTTGTTTAATCAATTTTTTTTTTTTACTATTGATGTTCTATTCTAATTGGAGGCATTTCAATACAAAACCTATCTAAAAACACTCCCAGACATATAAAGTACATTTGTATGGAATTTTTAAAAAATCGATCCAGCCGTTTCGGAATCAATAAGGAATGAACTAACATATACACAGAAAGTGCCTTTTATAGATACGCAGAGATATCATTGGAAATTGCTGAAAAGCTGCCGACTCTGACAAAAATTGATTCAGTGGACCCCACCCCCCAAAAAAACAATGAATAATTTTTACTAAATATTAGATAGTATGCATCCAGGACAACAACGATTAAGAATTCATTGACGTTGTGGGTGCTTAGTTATTAGCATTTAACTTTTAGCTGAACATACAAACACACATACTTTTACTCTTTATATAATAACTGGTATATATATATATATATATATATATATATATATATATATATATATACACAAAATTTCAAGACGTTGACCATCTTACAATTTATTCCTTTAAGTACGTTGACATGCTCTGTAATTACATTGAGCTTCATAAATTAAAGGATTGGTATAAATAAAAAGTGAAATATAATTGAAAAAAATCATATTTCCACACACACACACACAGAGAAACACACACACACTCACTCACACATATATATATATATATATACTTAAATATGTATTTTTTATATATGTAACTTAATAAATGCAAAAGTTTTTCCATCTAGATTAGCATCAAAATAGGTTGTTATTTAATTTAATGATATGGCATATAATTCTATAATACCGTATATATAGTAGACTGCAAATTAACACTGTTTGATCTTGTTAATTTGCATGTTAATTTCATAAACAGCTTCTAATGTATTAATATTCTGTAATGTACATTTTTATTTCGAATTGTCACATTTTCTTATACATATGCAATATTTTCGTCTATAGAAAAATGTTTGAAGTAGCTAGAAGGTTGAGAACAGATACTACATTTGAAAATATTTATTTTCAGAAATATTTTTAAAAATGCATTAGCATCAAATGAAGCACAAAACCATCCTTAGTCACAAATAGCAACAAATATCTGTCCTACTCTTGACTAAAATCATCTCAGTCACCATAATACCACATTCACACTAGAGTCAGCTACTCCATTTTGATCTTAGCCAAAAGACCAAAGAACCTTAAAAATAATCTTTTTATGGTTAGGCATTTTTTAATGAATGAAAAAAAAAATTAATCTATTATTATATTATCTTTTAATAGAGGATGGTGGTGTAGTATCGGTATTGTCATATCATAATTAGCTCAATAGAAGAGGAGATCTTCCAGAGATAAAATAGAGTAAGTAGGTTGGTTAGTTGTTTTTGTTTTACGGCATATCAACCCTTTTCAGGTTATTTAATGCCGAATCCAAAGATTTTGAAGAAAATTTTTTTAATAAAATATATTTGTTGCTTTCAAGTCGGTTTCTATTTAACCCATAGTTGGGACCCTAACAAGTACTACCACTCCGAATCAGAGTGAACCTGGAAGCAATGGCAATTAAAGGGTGGCTCCACACTCCCCAAAGCCTGCAAGCTGAGGCCTCACAGGTGGATATAGTTTAAGGTCATATCCAGGACCAAGAGTAAGTAGGAGATAAACGAAATTAATCCATGATTATATTCCAAGAATTTAAATAGAGACTTAAATGTGTATACAATCGTTACATAAGCCCTAAATAAATCGGTTATTGTTTTATATTTACTAATTCTTTGCCCAAATGTGTCTTTTAAGTTGAATTCAGTTATTTTCCCAATTATCAATCGATTGCATCTATAACTCAATTTGGCATGATGCTCTTAGTTGAATTTTAATTTGGTGTCGGCCCCACATTTGTGCTGATAATGGGGTTGTATATTGATAAAGTTAATATCATCTATGAAACGATCGTACACAAATTTAAGTTGTTATTGTTTTGAATTCTTAGGATATATGTAATTGATTATAGATTAATTTCATTTACATCTTATTTGGTAAGTTATGAAAATACATATGGCAATTAAGCTACACGGAATATTCCGCATTTCATTCCCGTGAAATATTTTGCATAGCTTCATAACTTACTACCTAGCTCTACCTATGTATTGAGCACTGTTGAAGTAAATACTGAAAATTTATGGATAAAATTATATCTTCATATATTAATTTATATAATAATAAATAATTTTTAATAATTTTAATAATTTTATATATATATATAAGAAAAATAAAAAAAATTCTCTGTTGGATGTATATGGATCTCTGATGAGTTGTTTGGTATACAATTCAATGAAACACGTGTAAGACGTTGCATATATTAAATAAAATTATATGAATGTCCTATAAATGTAATTATGGCATTTTAATTGTTCACAAATGATATATATATATGTGTATGTGTGTGTACACACACATGTGTCTTAATGTCCTTTACTTATTTGTTAAACAGTTATCTGCAAAAGTACCTTGATGTTTATATATTGATAGTTTTTTTATTATTTATTTCCATTCCCTCTTATTCTACAAGTTGGGGCTGTTTGCTGTTATCTTTGCAAGTTGTTTAAATACAAAAATCATAAAAACTTGAAAGAGACAATTGTTTTCGTATGTGTAGACATCGGAATTAGACATGCCTTTTTTTTTCTCAGCATTAAAGACAAATTATTGGATTATTGGGAAACTGGTAAAAGATTGATCTACTGCATTCGGCGGTTGGGAGGAGTTGCAACTGACTAAAAACATAATAGTTCAAGTATTAGTTGTGGTGATTGATTGCACTGTGAACTTTTTACGCAGCCTTTTCTTGTTATTATATCCAATCGTTTTTATAAGGTGTCATTTAATGAAATTTGCAGACATTTTGCCGTTGGACATTTTTGGAAAGTTTTGCATTTAGCTTTTTATGTCTCTACGACGACTCATGTGTTGAACAAAAGACACCAAAAGTTGTTCCAGCTTCATAGCTTCGATGACTAACCTAAATTTATTAAGTTACTTTATTTTTGATTTCTCATTTTTGAGATGAGGATTGATTTTCATATTATTTGGATTCTTCTGACTACTGTTCTTGAGTGTTATTTGTATATATTGATCGATGTAACCTCCGATCTTCTTCAGTTGTATCTTGTTGGACTCAGGAAACTTTCTGTCAAACTCGGGAATCTGCACGGAATTTTGAACAGAACCCTTTATTTAATCCATAATATGCTTTCGTTCCATCAAGCATGTCTTTACAAAAGCCCTAAGTAATTCACCCACACTTAGGGTGGAACCTTCAACCTCCAGAAGAATGCAACTGAAAACTGAATTTTAAAAACTACTTTATCCACTATGCTAAAGGTTCTGGTAAACAATTCTAGTATGAATTTGTTTTTACATGTACAATATTATTACTTAGTATTATATATCACTATTTATTACTACATATCATCATTATATATCGATTAAATAAAGGATGCTATTCGAAATTTCATGCAGATTCCAAAGTTTGGCATATATAATCAATCTTTTACCAATTTCCCAATAATCCAATAATTTGTCTTTAATGCTGAGAAAAAAAGGCATGTCAAATTCCGATGTCTACACATACCAAAACAATAATTTTAAAAATCCTTATATATATATATATATATATATATATATATATATATATATATATATATATATATATATATATATATAAGGATTTTTAAAATTGGCATAAGGAGGTCGCATATATTTGCTTATAGTCTTAGGGTCACAAAACTGAACACTAGTAACCTTAGTCTTAATTACCAATCTATATATTACACTAGTGAATTTTGTTCAACTTATCATGAGTTAAGTCAAATTAATTGTTGAATTAAGTCAGATTAATGTGTTGAGTTAGGATTCTTGAGTTGAGTTAGGACTATTGAGTTGAGTTAGGGGTGGTTGAGTTTAGACAAGGATGTTGAGTTCAGATAGGGTTGTTGAGTTCAGTAAGGGTTGTTGTTTAGTTGGGGGTTGTTGAGTTTAATTGTTGAGTTAAGAAAACGTATAAATCTATATTTTCTACATAATCTAAACAGTATAAGAAGATATGTGCAGAACAGAAAACTTCATTAGTATGGTTAGGTTAAGAGAATGAATGAGAGTTCTTGAGTTAGCAGCTGTAGAACAGCTGAGGTAGCAGGTTCAGTTCACAGGGAACGGCCAAGGAAAACATGAGAAAAAGTGAGATGATTAACTTAAGAAATGATATGGTGCAAGTGTAATGCCAATCCTTAAAACAAGCTTCGATTTGTTGATCTCAGAGGAAGATTAAATTTGGACAGTATAGAGAGATGTGTTCAGGGCAGGAGACTTCTATGGTATGGTCATGTTAAAAGAATGAATGAGAGTTCTTGGGTTAGTAGATGCAAAACAAATGAGGTAGCAGGTTTAGTTCACATGGGGAAAATCAAGAAATGGAAGTGATAAAGATGGATTTGAGAAAAAGAGGGATAAATAAAGATCTAGCCAGATATAGGTTAGTTTGTAAGTGAATTTTTAAAACCCGTCCAAAATATGCCATCGTGTAAAACAGACGTTAAACAAATGATGAAGATGATGGTGGTGGTAGTCGTCGTCATCATCATCATCATCTTTTTAAAACGTACAATAGCTAATAGGGCACACTTTCTTTGGAAAATGGGTGAAACTAAGCCAAGGAGTATGGCTCAAAAATAGCTTTTCCTTGGGTGTCTGTTATTAGATATTTATAACATAGGAATAGGAACTACACATAGACATGAGAGTTTGTTGAGGATAAGAGTTGGTTGATAGTAAAATAAAAGACAGTCATAAACAGCTGAGATTTGGGGATTACTTGCAAACAAATTATTCCCAAGAGAACTTCCAAAACTGCGAATGTGAACCAACTCCAGATGATGTCTGTTAAAAAAAATAAGCCAAACAAGATTTTGAATAATCTCAAATTTCAAAAGAATATTCCATGTATTCCTTTATATACTTATGTTTTAAATGAACAAAATAAAGTTGTTTTTGCTTTTTTTTTTAAGTAGGTTCCTCTATAGGAATCGAACCTAAGTACTTTTTTTGCTATTCCATATGTTGACATACCAGTTCTCATCAGATCACTGAACTTAAGCAATGTTGAGCTGGGTCAGTACCAGATGAGTGACCATTTGAGAATACCAGGTGCTGTATGTAGGATAAGCTGTATGTAGCATAAACTGCAAAAACCCAACGTCGTTATTTCTCCTCATATGCTGGAACTGCTTGTGAATTTCATACTCCTATGAAACCTTCTCCTCTAGAGGAAACCAGTTCAACTCACCTAGAGTAAGTGCCAGTTCGGTATGGTCGGGTCGATGTCTTTACCATTCTTTTAAAACAGTTCTATAATGTTATTTACATTACTTATGTGTTTGAAAATTGTTCTCATACCCTAACAGTTTTTACCTTCTCTCTTTGAAAGTGATTCGTTTATTGCTAATCGCCTGAGACGCTCCTACTGGGAAATGTCGACAAGGTTGCTCAGAAAATTTTTTGTAGGTTAGAGTGCACTTTTCTTGTGCGCTGAAATTTTAAAACCTTACTTGACATTGTGGGAGGAGGTTAGGAGTTAGGATTAGGGTTAGAGTTCTACAAGCGCTTTAAAGACTTTGGTGAAGAGGCAAATAAATTCATCTTGATTGGTGCCATGTTCGAAAAAGAAGATCAATAATTAACACAAGGTCTATCGATTTTTAATGTGGGAAAATCCCGCTACCCAAAACGGGCACTCTAGATTGGAACACAATGTAGTGAGTCAGAACAGATATTACACAATGAATTATTTGTGAAGATCCGAGCGTTGGTAGGGAAAAAAGAAAAAGTTTTAAAGGTATTACAGCAACAAGCCATTTTTCCCCTTGTACCACATGCTCCAAATCAGAAAAGTAAAAAAAATCTTGATCATCAATGTTCTTAAAGGTGCTGCCATACCATCATTGATGCTCTATGTGCTTTAAACTTTTTTTTATGTCACGTTTATAGAACTATTGTAGAGAAAGGATTTGATCATTGAAAGCACATTTCCAGATATTCCACAGCTAACAAACTAGTAGAGTAAACCTTTGTGCTAATCCCTATCGAAAGCCTTTCACATATTAAGAGCTATCACCCTAGGAACAAAGCTCCTCACTCTGTCCATAGATTCACTGGCCCTGTGTGATAACACAGACAACTGTTGATTTTTCAGGATGGAATCCATATTGCTGGATACTAAGAAGATTGTTTTCGCTGAGGTGATTGATCACTTTTATGATTTATTACAGATTCAAGATACTATCTGGAGATGACTTTAATAATTCTGCCACTGTATTTTTGTTGCCATAATAAGCATGGTGTAGGTAAACGTTTTACCTAGATTGTGGTTATCTGCTTGATACTTCATGAAGCAGAACCTTGGATTAACTCTTGTGAAGGTTGTCCTATGAGCAGGTGTCAAATATCAGGGTTGCTGTTTTGCCATTCGATAGATAGAATCTGGGCCATGTAGCAATTTCCGTTAAGGGTCTCTTGATGCCATATTAGTGGAAACGGTTATAACTATTCTTTATTCAATGGTTTACAACAGGGGTGCACACTTTTTCAGCATAAGAGCTACTTATGACTAAATGATCTACCACTTGCTAAAAATGCAAAACACATTATTTATAATATATTGTAAATTATTTTTATATGTACAGTATATGCAGGTGTACGTTGCATTATTGCATCAACCCATATTGCACAGTACAGCTCTGTACATTTTTTGTGTACCTTGCTCTGATGACTTGCATTAGATGGAATCAGGCAGGGATACATAGTCTGGATAGTATCTGCAATTAACCAGCCTCCACCAAACTTATAAATGCTAATCAGTCATGGTGGAGTGGTATTTGCACTTAATGATCTTCATGTGGGAAAAGGCTGACTCATATAAATAAGTACAGCTAAATAATGCAGTCAAGAAAGTAGCACATTTACTGATGTTGTGGTCCTCTGTGAGTAAGTTCCAGAACTACGCATAAGCTCTGCATCAGCTAAATGTCGGCTTATAGTGTCAGAATCTCATCTCTCATTCCAGAACAGTTCAGGTTGCAATTTTCAATGCGAATGAAACAACCTCAGCATCTTTTTAGAAAAGGCAGTACATGAATACAGCGATTAGCTCAAGTAAAGCAAAGTATGTAAAGCGTTTGTATAACTCTGACGGACAATTTGTTTTATCTAGTGTGCACTCTCAAGCTGCGCACATGACTGCTCTTGTGTCTCCAGCTTTGCTGCTAGGTTCTGAAAGTTTTCCAGCACTAACGTTTATTTTTATTTATTTATTTTTTTTCACTACTATGCAATCTAACTACAAAGTCTCTGCAATCAACTAGTCGATTGCGATTGACATAATGGGCACCCCGGTTTACAAACATAATCTCCCAGTTAAATTCAAGCAAAGTCTTCCGACACTTGTTGCGGCCTGTCAGGCTAAAATCAAACATTATAAAAAACGTATCCAATATAGAATATTTCCAAAAGTTTCCTTATTTACTATTAAGACTTATTTAAAACAAAACAAAACTATTTTGGGACGATTTTATATTGGTACATTTTTCTTATGATTTTTTTTATTTTAGCTTGACAGGCTCGCAGCAAGCGTCGGGGATTGCAAATGGGGCGTTCTGCAGAGCAGGTGCGGTGTGGGAACTTCAAGAAAAGTGAGGTGAGGAGTGGTTAATTTTTAAAAGCAGTTGATCTATAAATATGAGTATATGGATCAAAAGACACATGGGTCCAGGTGTATTTGGTGTTGAATGAGCTGAAAAGGGATTATACTCCATGAAAAAAGAATAATGTTTTTGGTTAAAAATAATGCTTTTCAAAAAAATGTTTTTTTAAGAATAATAATTTTCTGAAAAATTTTCAAGAAGAATTTTTTATAAGAATAATGTTTTTGAGAATAATGTTTTTTTTTTGTTTTTTTTTTACAAGGAGGTCACCACTTATCAAGGCCCGGAAGCCACTCAGGGAAGTCCAACAAGTTTTTTGATGTTTGTTTAGTTTTACGTAGATAGAAAAAGAAAGGGAACTTTTGGTAGTAGTTGTAGCCGGACGAGTTTATTTTTTTTGTGAAGTTCAGTCAAGCATCTGCTATTTAAATAATGATAAAGTAGAAAAGGACTAGCAACGTCTTTTCTGTGAAAAAGAGGTAGTAGCGAGGAGAAAATAGGCATTATCCACTAGATTTCAAAGTCAGTTTTGTACTCTGTCGAGGCAGGAAAAGGTGTTCTGGGCACCACCTTAGGATGTATTTGGCTCTTATACAGATAGAGGATTGCATGGGGAGTGAGATATCTTCTAAAGCAATAGTCCAACCATTTTTTCAGTGACCTTGGCATACACATCTGTTACTTATATGCATAACAATAAAATCAATGTAATTAAAAATTGACAATAGGCTGAAATCATCATTTACATTGGCCTCTTTAAAATAATAATGTAAATTAGACACCTGAATCATGCCATTTCTTTTCTATATATACATAGTATTATTTTCTTTTCTATATATACATAGTATTACGCTAAATTAATGAATTAATTAATGTTTGTTTCCCTAAGGCTGCTTTCTTTTGCAAAGCAGTTACCACTTATCAAGGCCCGGAGGCCACTCGAGGATAAGGGTTAATGGAGGTACGGTAGTCAATGGGAAAATATCGTAGTAATCGTTAGTAGTGAAAATTTGGTAAATTGGATTACTTAAGGAGATGGTTCATCAAGAACTTGTTTACTTTGGACTTGAAGACAACCATATTGCAGTCAGTTGGAAAGCAGGAAATGGAACAGAATTCCACAGGCGTACAGTTCTAGGAAAGAAGCTTTGTTCATCAAATCTACATTTAGGTTTAGGCACGGATAAAGAGTGAGGGAGATTATTGATAGTAGTTTCACCTAAACGAGTGTTTTTCATGAAAATCAGGCAAGGGGGGGGACCATAGATTTGAGCTCAGAAAAGCACTTGCCATGAAAATAATGATAAAACAGGCTTGCAACGTCTTCTATGGGAAAGAGGTTGTAAGGAAGAGAAAAAGGGCATCCCCACTAGGTTACAGAAGCTATTTTGAGCTCTGCCAAGGCAGGATAGGTTACTTCTAGGAGTTTCTGCTCAGATGTGGCAACAGTACTCCATCCTTGGATGTACTTAGCTCTTATATAAGTAGAGAATTGCATCAGCAGTGAGATATCTACTGGAACGGTAGAACGATCCCACCATTTTTCCAGCAGCTTTGGCAACGGATTTGATGTATGTGTTTCATTTCAGATTAGGAGTAAAGGTCAGACCCAGAAGCTTGTCAAAACATGAAGCCTTCCCAAAACAAGAGCTATTCATTTCAATTGTTGCCAGATGGAGATCAGAGCGTTGATGATGTAAAGATAGAAGCTCGGTTTTAGATGCATTAAAATTCACCAGCCACCCCTTACCCCATTGTACCACGTTATCAAGATCAGAGGAGAGAGAATCAGAGAGAATTTGATCGTTTACTGCCTTTGGTATATTGCCATAGATGTAGTGTCGTCAGCATAAATATCTACGAATGATCTTAGGATGTGATTTAGGCGATCATTCATGTATATCAAGAAAAGAGTTGGGCTTAGGATGGACCCCTGAGAGACTCTAACATTAATACTGCCCATCAATCACTACTCTTATGAACCTATCAGAGAGAAATGATTTAATAATTGAAAAGACATTTCCAGCTATATTATAGCTGGAGATTTTGTGGAGTAGACCTTTATACCATATCCTATCAAAGGCCTTTGATATGTCAAGGGCAATTGCCCTAGAAAGGAAGCCTCCATTGAGAGATTCGCTAATCCTATGAGATATAACTGTTAGCACGTCTGTTATAGATCTAGCAGAACTGAAACAATATATACTTTAATCGAAAAATACATGCTAGCATATATTTTTGGTTTACAACTGAGTAAGATTAGGATTAGGGTTTGAAAAAAATTCTGTTTTAATTATTCTAATTAGCCATACTTTGTAATTATCTTACGAAATCACGATCTCTCTCACTGTGTTGATTCAACTGATATTTTTTTACTGTCTCTGTGAGCGCTCAGCCCTCTTATCTAAACACATAAATCACCTAGAATTCCCAAATGGTCATCCATCTGATACTGGCCAGGTTTATCATTGTTTATCTTCGGTGAACTAATAAGAACTGGTGTGTCAACTTGGACTAGAGTAGATCTAGATATTAATATTAAAATAATTCAGTTATATTTCAGATAAACAGTATAATTGACAATATGACAAAATATTTTTTAAAGTTTGACAATTTTAGTAACAAACGTACAGACACAAAATATCCATTATATTATGATCATAATAATTATTTTGATTCATTCATACCAATAAAGAGTATTATCAGAGTATACTACATGTACTTTAACATATTGCATGTGTTCTTATATACTATGTCATTATGGAGCATCATTTATTCATTTTGTATGAATCAGATGATTATTATTAGCATTCGTTTCCCTGATATCTTTCTAGTTAGAATTCGTTTTACAAAGACACTTATGAAAGGGACGGCGTGAAGGTTGCAAACATCCCTAAGTGAAAATGTTTCTGCAGAATGAACTGAATTTGAATTTGACACATCCAGGTTGTCAATTCACATCACTTTAACCTTCCTGTGCTGCTGCTGTTGTTGTTGCTGCTGCTGCTGCTGCTGATGATGATGATGATGATGATGCAGCACCAGCACAACCGTTTATTGATTGGGTTGTTAGCTTGTGCCCTGTCCTGCACCATATCACGGTTGTCATGAGCAATGTCACATGAGATAGCGAACAATCGCAATTCCACCATTGAAGGCCGATCACCTGTGGATCCAAGAGCTCAGTCTAGTCCTTCTTGATGGTACTGTACATTGATACACTTGCGCTATCCAGGCAGAAAGATAGGGAGGATTACGCCACGAATTAAATCTTCCTCTAGGCGATGAGTTGCAGATTTGAAGAATATACATATTACATGTGTGTAAAGGAGCAAGCTAAGTCATTGTGATGCTAATGATAATATTGCCAATAAATACACTGATACATTATAACTGTTAAAATAATATATTTTTTACTATAATTTTGTTTTTTGATTCAAAATTCAAAAAAAGGAAAAAAAAATTCCTTAATACCTGTTTTAATCTAATCATAACGTCAGAATAATTTAGAAAAAAATAATAAAGCAAAAACAAAATTTTCCTGAAAATAATAATTAACGAGTACTTTTTTTATTTACATGAAATATTTTCCATTGTAAACAATGCATATTCGCATATGGCACTGATATTATTATTATTATTATCATTATTATTATTATTATTACCATATTTTAGCTTTATCTTAGTTCCATTAATTCATTTATATCATACAAATTCGATGATTTTGGTGGCATTCGTTTATTTTATATCTTTCTAGTAAGAACCCGTTCTAGAAAGACATTGGGTACTTACAAAAGGGACCATCTAATTGTTGCCAACATCCCTAAGCGAAAGTGTTTCAGTGAAATCAACTGAATTCGAACAAGTTGTCAACCACTGAGCATCCGTCACCTCCCACTTTTACCAATGAGCAGATATTTAAGAAAATTGCATAATCTAACACCTCCTCCCCCACAGCACAGAAAAAAAAAAAACAAATAAAATAAATGTAGTACCACCAATATCATTTGTTAGTACAGAAAATGTTTGTGAAAGATCTGATATAATAGAAAGATTAAGGAGGGAAAGCACCATCCAGACCTCCACTGGAAAGACGTTCAAAGTATTGTTTATCTTAAAAATGCTTATTAAATTCAAGAGAAAGCTAACAAATATTATCAGCAAGAATTCAATGACAAACTGTTATTGAAAGAATGTAAAGTATTTTGCCATGGCCTGCAAATCTGGTAAGAATTATTGTCACTCAGACTCCAGGGAAAATCATCTCTTTTGCCAGTGAACGGTTACTGGTAACGACTCCTGTAAGCACGTAAGTAAGTAAGTAAGTAAGTAAATAATAATAATAATAATAATAATACAAGAAGGTAATGTGTTCAAGTAACTACAGACCGATAACCTGCCTACTAACTATGTGGAAAATTTTAACAGCATAACTGAATTTACAGTTCTATCACTCCTTTAATAATAATGGACTATTACCGGAGGAATGTTGAAAAGCGACAAGGGGGCATATGATCTATAATATATCGATCAAAGGATCGCTATGAAGGTAAAAATCAGAAAAAAGAGCATAACCGTGGGATGGATCGAATACAATAAGACCTTTGATACAGTTCTAATTAAATACATAATGATGCAAATAAAATATTTTACAAAATTATAAACTTTATAGAGAAAACAATGGCGTTTGGTACTGGCATTTAGAGAACAACTGACAGAAAAAATATATCGACAGGCATTTTCCAAGGAGACTTTCTATCACCACTACTAGTCATTATGGCACTTAATTAGACACTCATAGTAATGTACAGACACAACAGAATAAATAAACTACTTCATGTTGAAATTATTTGCAAAAACTGAAAAGAACTAGAAAAAATAGGTCACAAATTTCTAAATAAAATAGTTAATAAATTTCTAAATAAAATAAAGGGAAATTTTTTGAATAAATTAGTTCGCAAATTTCTAAATAAAATAGTTAACAAATTTCTAAATAAAGTAGGTCACAAATTTCTAAATAAAATAGGTCGCAACTTTCTAAATAAAATACTAAACAAATTTCTAAATGAAATGAAGCGCACATTTTTAAATAAAATAGTTCACAAATTTCTAAATAAAACAGGTCACAAATTTCTAAATAAATTAGTTCACAAATTTATGAATAAAATAGCTCACAAATTTCTAAATAAAATAGCTCACAAATTTCTAAATAAAATAGCTCACAAATTTCTAAATTACATAGGTCGCAAATTTATAAATTTTTTTTTTTTTTTTTTTTTTTATTACATTTTCACCCCAAACAAGGCACATTGCCACTTTGGTGTAGTGGGCTACTATCAGGGGAAACATCTACTGGGGTACTATGTAGGGATTAGGGCAGCGAGATGTTGGTTCACGTTGCACTTGAACTTATGCATGTCAGTACAGTTGGGGAAGCAGTGACCTGGAATGGAATTCCAAAGTCTAGCAGTTCTGGGGAAGAAACTACTGGAGTAGAAAGATCTTTTACATCTAGGGATCTCTACAGTGTGGGGGTGGGATTTTGCAGCTTGTCGGGTCTGTCGAGGGTGTTCACGTCGTGGGGGCACAAGTGCTTGCAGTTCTTCAGAGCATTCACCATTATAATACTTGTAGAACAGGCAGAGGGATGCAACGTTTCGACGATGGGACAGAGGCTGAAGTTTAGATGCCAGTTTAGGGCCTATCAGATTTGCGACTCTCTTTTGAATCCTGTCAAGGAGCGAGAGACTAGTAGCCGATGCACCGGCCCAAATATGACAGCAATACTCCATACATGGGCGAATAGTGGCCTTATAGAGGTACAGGATACTTTCGGGTGTTAAAAGTTTTCTAGCACGGTAGAGAGAGCCCACCTTCCTTGCAGCGGCCCTGGCAATGCCCTCGATGTAATCGTTCCAACTCATGTTTCCTGTGAACGTTAGGCCAAGGAGCTTGAGAGACGTACTCTCAGATAAAGAGTCGTTGGCCATTGCTATAGGTGGTAGAGAAGGTTTCTTGTAATTATTGAATGAAACCAGTTTTGTCTTGGTGGCATTGAACGTTACCATCCATTTTTGTCCCCATTCCACTACTGATTGGAGGTCATCCTCTAGTGTTTCTGCCATTACTTTAGATATATGTTCGTTTGTTTTCCTGTCGTGCCTGCTATAGAGTGTGGTGTCATCAGCATATATACCCATTTCAGAGGCAATCTTGTCGGGGAGGTCATTTATGAATATCAGGAACAGCAGAGGTCCAAGGATAGATCCTTGGGGCACTCCCGCATTTATATCATATTGTTTAGATGTACGACCGTCGAGGACAACCTGGATTTTTCTCTTATCTAAGAAGGATTTAATTATGTTAAGTATTCCACCAGTGATACCGTAAGATCTAATCTTCCTGAGGAGACCCTCATGCCATACCCTGTCAAAAGCCTTAGATATATCTAGAGCTACCGCTCTGCCCTCTCCCGCTTTGTCCAGTGAATGGTATATGCGTTCAGAGATTACAGTGAGGATGTCTGCCGTGGAATGGGCTTGTCTAAATCCATATTGTTGGTCAGTCAGAAGTTTAGCATCTGTAAGGTGCTGGACTAGAGCATGGTTAATTAAGGTCTCAAATATTTTGGCAAAAAGTGGGAGGAGGCTAATAGGGCGATAATTTAATGGGTCAGTTCTTTCGCCAGAATTCTTGAATACTGGTACTACAGAAGCAGTTTTCCAACAGCTCGGAAAGCAAGATTCATTAAGGCATTTGTTGTAGAGTTTGGAGAGAACTGGAGCTACTTCGGCTGAGCACTTTTTTAATAGCACAGCTGGGATGAGGTCGGGTCCACATGCTTTGGAAGTGTCAAGGTTTTTTATGATAGCATGCACCTGAGCAGGGGTGATTTTCAGATCGTCTAGCGTGGCGTCTGTCCGCATAGGAAATTGAGGTAGGGGGTGGTTTAGAGGGTCCAGTGTGGAGTTTGAGGCAAACCGACTGGCAAGCATGGTAGCCTTCTCGGTTGCTGAGCAAAGAACCTCATGATTGTTGGTTAGTGGGGGAATTGTTGATTGCCCATTATTTACTACACTGTTGTAGATTTTCCAGAAGTCACGAGTTCCTAGTTTTTGTGCTTCGATGCGTTTTTTAGTGGTTTCCGTAAATTCCCTCTTAGCTGTCTCTATTTCTTTCTTAACATTACTTCTAGCTTCTATGTACTTTTGTCTGTTTGAACTGGACTTATGTCGATTAAACCTGCGGAATGCATGCTGCCTTTGAGCAATGGCAGTTGCGCAAGTCGAAGTAAACCATTGGGGAGAGTGGGGCTTGCTATAGAATTTCCGCATGGGAACATGCGCTTCGATTGCAGTTTTGAACCATTCAGTGGTCTCGGTTGCACACTGTTCAGCAGGAAGAGAAAAAATATTTCCCCATGGGGCGTCTCTGATAAGATCTCTGATAGCTTCCCAGTCAGCCTTTTTATAATATCTCGTTGTTTTGAGCAGTGGCTCTTCAGTTTTGGGTCTAGAGTTTAGGGCGATTTCAACCATTATCACCGCATGATCAGCGTTCCCAAGTGGGCTGTCGGCTTTCGTTACACAATCATCAGGAACTGTGGTCAAAAACAGATCAAAAATTAATCCTAAATGTTTTGTTACATTGTTTTAAATTTACTTTTCGTGTTTTATGTATTTTGTCTGTATTTCTCCTGTCTTTTTGTCTGTATTCCGTCTTATCCGTCCCCCCCCTCCTGCTACAAAGCTGAACGTTTTAAAACAAACAAAATGCCGGCAACTAACGATAAAAAAAAAATGCCGGAAATTATTCTCTAGAGTAGATAAACTTAGGACTTTATTTAAGTAGTATACTTAATATATACTATTACTGCAAGCTTGCCAGTATTGAAAATACTTTCTTGTTTTCGAATCCTACCTTATATAGTTAGCCTTATGTTCAAGTACATTCGAAATATAATACAGTGCAAAGAAAGTCACTCATGAAAACGGACCTCCTAAATTAAAACCTTGAATAATTATTTAAACTCTAATGTAAATTAATATTAAGCAGTCTTTACAAATTGATAATAGTTAATTATTGGATTTTAATTAATTATAAGATGAAACTTTAATGATTCAAACTAGATAGATAACCGACAAACTTCCACCCATTAATATGGGAGGGGAGATTATCACCAAAAGTGTCATGAATTATTAAGTTCGCACCGGACTTACTACTTAGATATAAGTCACTTGTACCCATTCCCCTTTCTCCTCCCCCCCCCTTTTTTTTTTTTTTTTTTAATGGAGAGTAGATAATACAGTGAATGTGTTATCGGCAGCTGCAGTAACTCTCGCTTCTCCTATTTTGTCATTCAGTCCTCATTCAATGAGTGATGTTTCTGACAAAGGGTGAAGAAAAAGCTGCTTAAAGGTCGGTTCTACTTGGTGACCAGTAGTCTGAGATGTCGGATATTTTTCTGTCTTTGTCTGTCCTTGTTGCCATGTCACTAGTAAGGGTGCTGGAGGTAAACGTTTTGTCTGGGCTGACGTTATCCGCCTGATAGTCAGGGACCCGAACCTTGGATTAACCACTAAGGAGGCTGTCCTATCAGCAGGCGCAAAGTACTGGGACTGCTGTATTGCCATTTGGTGAGTGGATCTGGACCATGCAGTAGTCTCTGGTGGGGCCTCTCGATGCCATACTAGTGGGTAATTGTTACGGCTTTACCTTTTCGTGTGCTACAAATAAAAAAAAAAATTTTCCTGTCTTTTTCTCTCTTACTTTCCCTCTCTGTACTGCTCTAACCAAGTATGCCGACCTATTCCACAAATCCCAAAACCTCAACATGAAATATCTCCAGAATAAAAACTCGATTAAACCTAGAACCCCCATCTTCCAGCGTAGACCCCTACTACCAGGTCTCCTTCTCCAATATCAGGGGTCTACGTTCCAACCTTCCAGAGGTTGAAACCCAATTACAGGAGACGAAACCGGACATATTATTTCTATGTGAAACTGGAATAGGGCCGACCACTTCCCTAGATGAGTTCATAATTAATGGATACTCCAATTTAACAGCTAAATCTGACTCCCAAGATCGCCATGGGCATGGAATATGTGCCTACATTAAGGATGGCTTCCCATGTGGCAGGGATATCTCGAGAGAAGATCCTAATTTACCCTATATGTGCTTCAGGGTTGCACTTGCTAACACCACTGCATTTATATTTGCCCTCTATAGGCCCCACAACAGCGGAGTTACTATCTTTAAGAGCATATCTGAGAAAATAGACCACATACTGTCTTCACATCCCTCGGCTAACATCCACATCTGTGGTGACTTCAACGTCCATAACGTGGAATGGCTGACCCATTCAAATAAGACAGATGATGAGGGGAGGTTTTGTCATGATTTTGCCATTGCTTATGACCTCACTCAGATTGTTCGCGAACCCACCCGTGTGCCCGATACACCCAATCAATATGCAAGCCTCTTAGACCTTTTTCTTTCAACTTCCCCTGAGCTATGTTCATGTACCGTTCATTCTCCTTTAGGATCCTCCAACCACTCCGTCGTATCAGTTAAGATAAAAACAAAATGTAAGAAGCCATCAGACGTACCCCTCCACCGTACTGTATACCGATACTCTATGGCTGACTGGGATAGCTTCCGTACATTCATATCTGATTTACCTCTGCACTCCATGTTTAAAAAGGAAGTGTCCTCTATAGTATCAGATCTGACCGAATGGTTAATTGTAGGCATAGACCAATTCATACCATCTAAAAAATTCCAACAAAAACCTAACAGCCAGCCATGGTTCTCCCCAGAATGTGCTGCTGCTATCGCGCACAGAAATCACTTTTTCCATAACTACCAAGGTAATAGATGCACTGAGACTAAAGCTGCTTTCAGGACTGCCAGCAACCACTGTAAAAGAGTAATAAAAAATGCAAGAGAGCTATATGCCCAGTCTGTTAAATCCAAGGTAGCTGATCAGCGGCTTGGTTCCCACCAGTTTTGACAAATAACAAATAGGATCCTGAACAGAAGTGTGCGTTCTATCCCAACCATTATCAATGGACCAGAGGTTATCTCGTCAGCGTCAGACAAGGCCAAACTATTTGCAAAGAACTTTGCAGCTAATTCTACCCTATGCGACGAAGGCCATCAACTCCCCATATTTCCTCCTATAACACAGAACAAGCTAGGTAACATACAAATATCCGTGCATGAGGTCGCCAAGCTAATAAAAAACCTAGATTCCAGTAAAGCAACTGGCCCTGATGGCATCCCAATTATAGTGTTAAAAAAGCTTCAACCAGAACTTGCTCCCATACTTACGAAACTATTTAAGCGCTGCCTTAAGGAGAAGTGCTTTCCGACCCCCTGGAAGACCTCATCAGTTTGCCCTGTATTTAAGAATTCAGGTGATAAGTCATCTCCCTCTCAATACAGACCAATAAGTCTTCTCTGTGTTATGAGTAAGTTACTGGAATCAATATTAAATAGAGAAATAGTCAACCACCTCAGCAGGAATAACCTTCTTAGTGACACACAATATGGTTTCCGCTCTGCAAGATCTACTGCAGATGTGCTGACGGTTATATCCCACAGGATTAGTGAATCTCTTGACAAAGGCTTCCTTTCTAGGGCAATTGCTCTTGACATATCAAAGGCCTTTGACAAAGTATGGCATAAGGGTCTACTTCACAAGATTTCCAGCTACGGTATAACTGGAAATGTTTTCTCAATCATTAAATCATTTCTCTCTGATAGGCTCATAAGAGTAGTGGTAGATGGACAAAAATCGGAGGCCTGCAATATAAATGCTGGAGTCCCTCAGGGGTCAATCCTGGGCCCAACTCTCTTCCTGATCTACATCAATGACCTCCCTAAACACATACTTAAATCATTCGTTGACATCTATGCTGATGACACGACCATCTACGGCAACACATCAAAGGCTGTAAATGACGAAGTTCTCTCGGATTCTCTCTCCTCTGATCTCGAGCGCGTGGTTCAGTGGGGGAAGATGTGGCTAGTTACCTTTAATGCATCCAAAACCAAACTCCTATCCTTACATCATCAACGCTCTGATCCCCATCTGGCATCAATTGTGATGGATGGCTCTCGTCTGGGTGAGACCCCGTGTTTTGACAAGCTTCTGGGTTTGACCTTTACTCCTGATCTGAAATGGAACACGTACATCAAGTCTGTTGCCAAAGTCGCAGGAAAGATGGTGGGATCCTTCTACCGCTCCAGAAGATATCTCACTACTGATGCAATTCTCTATCTATATAAAAGCCAAGTACGGCCAAGGATGGAATACTGTTGCCATATCTGGGCAGGAGCTGCCAAAAACAGCCTATCATGCCTTGACAGAGTACAAAATAGACTTCGTGGTTTAGTGGGGGATGCCCTTTTCTCTACCCTGCAACCCCTCTCCCACAGAAGAGACGTTGCGCGCCTATCCTTGTTTTATCGTTATTTTCATGGCAGGTGCTCGTCTGAACTCCAATCCCTGGTCCCCCCTCGCCAATCTTTCATGAAAAACACCCGTCTAGCTGAATCCACTGTGAAAAATTTCCCCCACTCTATATCTGTGCCTAAATCAAAACGCGGATTTCATGAGCAAAGCTTCTTTCTTAGAACTGCATGCCTGTGGAACTCTGTTCCGTCTGCCTGCTTCCCTCCGAACTACAACTTGGATGTCTTCAAGTCTAATGTTAACAAATTCCTAATGAACCGCCTCCCTAATTAAACACTTCATAAAATCTCCTCACTAACGTGATGTACTTACAATAACCCTTATCCCTGAGTGGCTTCCGGGCCTTGATAAGTGGTGATCACTGTGTAAAAAAAAAAAAAAAAAAAAAAAAAAGAAAGATCTAATAGTGATGCGTGTTGTTCTTCCTGATCAGGGAAGCGGGTTGGAAAAGTAACAATTTGCGATAGGGAGTGAGATACAGAGAAGCTATGAGTTGCGCTGCCTGCTGCATCTGTGTAAGTAGAGAATCCAAGCCAGTTTTTGTGATGGACATTAAAGTCGCCAAATACATGTACTTGGGCGCTAGTGTCGAAGGAGAGTGCTGTGTCTATGCTGTCAGATACTTTGTTTATTATGGTGCAGTCTTGGGTCGAGAGAGAGCGGTAGAGAAAGTAAAAGTAGCTAAATAAAATAAATCGAAAATTTTAAATAAAATAGTTCACAAGTTTCTAAATAAAATAGTTCACAAATTTCTAAATACAATAGTTCACAAATTTCTAAATAAAATAGTTGATAAATTTCAAAATGAAATAGTTCACGAATTTCTAAATAAAATAGTTCACGAATTTCTAAATAAAATAGTTCACGAATTTCTAAATGAAATAGTTCAAAAATTTTCTAAATAAAATAGGTCGTATATTTCTAAATAGAATAGGTCGCATATTTCTAAATAAAATGGGTCGCATATTTCTAAATAAAATAGGTTAATAATTTCTAAATAAATAAAATAGGTCGCGAATTTCTAAATAAAATAGGTCACAAATTTCTAAATAAAATAGGTTCAAAATTTCTCAATACACCAGGCACAAATTTTAAAATAAAATATGTCACGAATTTCTAAATTAAATAGTTCACGAATTTCTAAATAAGATAGGTCACAAATTTCTAAATTAAATAGTTAATAGATTTCTAAATAAAATAGTTTACGAATTTCTAAATAAAATAGGTTGCAAATTTCTAAATAAAATAGGTTGCAAATTTCTAAATAAAATAGGTTGCAAATTTCTAAATAAAATAGGTCACAAATTTCAAAATTAAATAGTTCACGAATTTCTAAATAAAATAGGTCGCAAATTTCTAAATTTTAAAAAATTTTTATTAAACGAAAGATCACACATATACGTTCTCATCTGTGAGCAATCAAAGCTTACATGATCAAGAAACGAGATAAATCAAATAAAGTTTTTGTATATATATGCCGATACTACCATTTATTTCGACTTATGAGGTCTGCCACAACAGCTAAGTTGTTCAGAAATTCACACAGATAAATTAGTTTTTAGTGGTGAAGACTTTGTGCAGAACCAACTACATTTTTGGTACAACTGCTAATCTAAGTCAGTGTAATGACTGCCACAAGACAGATCAGACAGTAGGCCTCAGGTTTTACATCAGTTTTCCTTCTCCTAGACGCATATCTTGACGAAGACTGAGAGTGCATCTCTCCCAGTGGATTAAACGTACCAACATGGAAATTTCTATAACCCAGCGTGGTAAATACAGCGCTTAGCATTCCCAAATGGTTACTCATGTGATATTGGCCAGATTCATCGTTGCTTAACTTCTGTTATTTGGAGAGCATGCATGTCTGTATGTATACAACACACTCACGTTGTCAACGGGAGTGTGTTGTATACATACATACATACATACATACATGCATACATATTCTTTATATCGTCGCTTCTTTTATTGTATGTGGGACTGTATCATCTCGTCTAGTGATCGACGATCTTCAGTTTAACTATGACATATAAACTACTCATGTATGAAAAACACCAAGAGTTTTTGTTGAGTTTTCTTTGGGAGTTTATTCGAGATATTATTTACTTATGGAGAGACAAAGACTATAGTTATCCTGTGATAGTGCACTTCTTAAAATTACTTTCTATCTAACGAAATGGTTGACGGACAAAGATTGAAGCGATATTCGTCTTAGATTATTCTACATAATTGGTCTGTGTCCCATCACCATCGCTTCCAGAGCTAGACTCGTTTTTAAAACCCTTTTGTTTTTCTCCTCAGAGGTGTGACGCCATCATCTCCTCATATTGTTCGAATATATTTTGTCTAGCACGTTTGACCTGTTGACCCAGTCCTGTAACCTATCTTCCAATCAACCTTGAGAACCGTCTGTTTTACAGATCGAGATTATCTTGGTTGACATGTACTAATGTGACCGTTGCCAAAATTCACACTAGCTAACTCCATTGTTACTTACTCGCGTAGAGTCCCAAATGTATAACAACAATATTTCTTTTAAAATAATTTATGTCAGCAGTTATAGCTTTGGAGAGCAATATAGTATATGTTCGTTTGTGTATACTAACAAAAATACTTTCTCACATATTTTTGTTAGTAATAATAATAATTGTAATCACTTACAGGCTCAAAAACTATTGGGTAGAATTTACCAAGTTTGGTATAGATAACCGGTGATTATGATTAAAGCCCAAACAGCCTTTTAAAACGAACCAGGTCAAATTATGATGCCCTTTAAAACAACTAGACCAAAAACGTTTTTTGGGTGACTTTGTGACTAGTGATTGATATAATGAATTGAAATACTGAAAGTTTAAGGTTTCCAGCAGCTTCTTTTCAACAACCACAAGCTTGTGGAACTCCTTTTTCTGCTGACTGTTTCCTTACTTTTAACCTTGGTCTTTACAAGACTAAGGTCAATAGGCATCTCCACTCTTTGCGATGATCATCTTTCAACTTTTTACATTAACTGGCTTCACACCTTGTCTGGAGCGATTTCCATAAAAAATTTAGTTAACAGAGAAGACGCTCAACTCAACCAGCAGATTAACTGACCTTAAGAGTGGTGATAGATATGTTTATTATTCTCGCATGGCAGGAAGATGTGATACAAGGCCAGAAAAGTTGGATTTGAAAAACCAGCATCCTAGAGGAAGAGCAATGGATTAAAAAAAAAAGCCTAGGTAACACCATTAGTATTTTCCGGTAGGGGTGCCTCAGAGGATTAACAAAACTAACCCATTTCTGAAAAGATGAGGAAGCAAAGATAAGGAGGGTGGACCTCCTAGAACTGCACAAAACCATACAGACCATACCTCAGCCAGCAGTCGATGACAACAATGGCCTATACTCTGTTGGCTTTGGAGCCAGGGGAGGGATGGTGCTGTTTTTCATACCAAATCGAGGATACGTCTTCGACAATCAGTCTAACATGTAGCCATTTGTGGCGGCCTTCTTTCTGTTGGGCTAAGGTATGATTGTGTGCACTTTGAGACAGTCAACCTTCCCAGGCAGCACCATTTCTCTGCAAGAAGTAGTTAGTTTTTTTTGCTTTGTTTTTCTTTTATTGAAATTGTTCCTGAAAAGGCATGAAACCATTTGGTGTAAGGAGCTAAAAAAAGCATCATTTGAAAATAAAAATAAACAATGATAAGTGTTAGATGGCTAGATTCACACCCCAAAAACAGCAATTCTTTCCCCTTTGTCATAAACATCGCTCATGAAATGTGAGGACTAAGGGACAAAATAAAAGAAGCTAAAATTACAAAACTACCAAAATTAACTTCAAGGTTAAGTCTCTACTCTTTCTGGTACCACCTACCAGGAAATACCGACCGGGCTGCCCAGGTATTTTTTATATGCTAGAGAGTTCTTCCTCGTTAGTGCTGGCTTATCAATCCCCACCTTCCGATATTGTGTTACATCTTTCTACAGTGGGAGGAAGAAGTAAACAGTGAAGACTCCCAGAAGCACCATTGTGCAGAAGTCAAAAATGCAGAAGGAAATGAAATAAAATCCAAGTTTATTGCCTTAAAACTATTTTAAGGGTGGAAACGTGTCATTTCCAATAAAGCTCAAAATATCATTTGACCTAACCCCAACCCTGAAAAACTTTAAAAGCCATAATCACAGAAACCAACATTATAGGGCATTATGTAAACTATAAATAAATTTAAAAAAAAAAAGAATGGAAAGAAATACTTACATACCCACAGGAGGTGGAGAGTGGTGTCTCTGATTTTGA
This sequence comes from Euprymna scolopes, assembly GCF_053919585.1. NCBI lineage: Eukaryota > Metazoa > Mollusca > Cephalopoda > Sepiida > Sepiolidae > Euprymna > Euprymna scolopes. The sequence continues at coordinate 147,465,307 of NC_136484.1, read as the reverse complement.
CAAGTAAAAAATAGAGTGCAAATGACTGACCCAGACAGTTTCTCTGACTGTTGTCTGAGGGTGAAGGACATTGGTGTTGAACTCGTTGCCCAATGGGTGAAGAGTACAAATTTAGATGAGGAAGAGTCACAGGGGAATAAAAAGAAAACAATTGATGTTATTTACATCCTCAGGAGAATAGACACAAGATCAGGTCAGGTTTTGAAAAGACAGTTTACTAAAAGAAGTGTATTCTACTCTACAAAAGGACGCCTGAGCATGACAGGGATATCTTAAAGAGAGAAGATGAAGCTTGGGAGGATGAACCTTCTAGAACTGCATAGAGCCACACCTTAAGTAAACAGAAACCAAGGTAAGTTCAAAATGGCCAGACTAAATACCCAAATAAGTGCTAGGATGATTAAACGGAATCAAAATTGAGAATCAGAAAAATCATAACTTTTTAGGGTATTGGAATTGGTATCGGAATCAGTAAAATTTTAGCCTCATTTCTGATTCCAAAATGATTCTTTTAAATTAGCATGATAAGAAAAATAGAACAATTGAAAAATATACAGGAAAATCTCATGAGTCTATCAAAATCTTGGATATAATATATGAAGGGAAAGATTAAGAAATTTGTTAAATTTAAAATAAAATTATATCTACATTTTAAAAGTTTGTTTAATTTAAAAGAAAATTATATCTACATTTAAAATATTTGAAAGATTGTTAGTAGTAAAACAAAATTGTTAACTGCCCTAAAATGCTAGAATTGGCAAGAAATAGGGAATCATTTTACATTAAATGTGTATAGGAAACTAATCCTCTTTTATGAATTTTAAACGTAAATCCTAAAAATGCTGAACTCGTCGCCCAATGGGTGACGAGTACATATTTGGAAGATAAGGCGGAGGAAGTAGGGAGAAGAGGGAGAAGGATGGGGTGAGAACAGAAACAATTGATGAAAAAATGAATTGACCTTCGGTTATTAAAATAAAATACACAGCTCTACGAGACACACACACACGCACACACATATATATATATTGGCATTCGCTTTGAAAATTCAACATTTCCTGCATTTATAAGCTACAATCAACATCCAAATTAATGTTTTGACGATAATTACAGTTTTCAAAAGGCGAACAATTAAAAGATACATCTACCTTACTTAAAAAATGCTAGGTTTATATATGGTGTCTTTTATATAGATATATAAAAATCCACCCAATACTTTCGCTGATGAGGAAACTTTGTTTAAAAAAAAAAACTATATGTCAAAATTATTGTCCATGACTTAATGTCTATCGCAATAAGAACATCGTTTCCGAAACGATCGTACAAATTATTGACTTTGTTGTGTTCCTTCTTATGAAACAGATTTTTAATTTTTAATTTGAATTTGAAATTATCAATCACATTACTATATATATATATATATATATATATATATATATATATATAAAATAAAAATTTATTGGCGCTACTTCAACATTAATTAAGAAAAGAATATCAAACCACATTTCTTCTTTTAACAACCATAATTCTAATAATAATCAAGGAACTTCTCTAACCACTTTAATTTAAAAAAAACTTAATTCTCAATCAAATGGACTATCATAAAAAAATTAAGTCATATACTCCAGGCTCTAAGTCATGTTGCCTCTGCACAACCGAAGCTATAACTATAATTACTTCCCCTCAAAGTAACAATATAATAAATTCTAAAAGCGAATTGATCTCTTTCTGTAAACATAAGTCCAAATTTAATTCTGGTAATTTTGAAATTACATATTTATTACTTTAACCTTTCAGATATATATATTTTTCTTTAACATTATTGTTTTTTCTACATACTTTTTTAAAACTTTATAACTTAATAATCCTTTATTTTGATTTTTTATTTCTTCTTTGCTTGGCCGGTTTTTTATCTGCAATTTCCGTTTTTGTCTTTAAATATTCCTATCTATCAAATATATCAATCTACCTACACATTTATATCCTGTACATATATTTACTTATATTTTACTATATGCATTTACTTACATACTTACTTGCTTTATCCGGAATTTGCAGATACCGGCCATCTTTCCTTAAAAAAATTTTTATTTTTTATTTTATGTTTATTTTTTATTTTTATTTATTTATTTATTTATTCCAGTTAGTGTCTTTTAATAACTCTTGGTGACATTTTCTTACGTAATAACCTGTACATTTCAGTTGACTTCTTTTTTTGCCCTATATTTTCCGCATCTTTTAACGTCATTTTGTCTGGGTCGTTTTGATATTTGCTTTTCTATTTTATATTAAATTCTATCACCATTTAATCTTTTTTTCTCTTCTTCTTCTTCACTGATTTTTCTTAATTACACTTTGTCTCGGTAACCATGTTAAACGCATATCTTATTTTTCTTTTATTAATATTAATGGAATTTTTCCCCTTTTCCTTGTACATATTTGTGATTTATTCTACGGATTTCGGCTTTTTGGATTATTTTGGACCATCTTCCAATTGCGCGATTTCCTTGGATTTTACTTGTGCGAATGGAAATTTAATTAACTTTCTTGGATTTACTTTTTTGTATTTTACCATCATTGGATACTTTACCTTTCACCAGACTATCTATTCACGTGAAATCACTTTTTTCTTCACCATATTCCCACTGCTTCACTTTTTGTTATCAAGTAAGATCTTTGACTTACTTGCAGTTTCATCAAATACTTTTGTATGCAAAATCCGATCCCGCATTTTGCTAATTCCTACCCTTTGATGAGAAGGAAAGTATTTCTTCAAAACTCTGTGGATTAAGGACTATCCACTTATTAAGTGTTTCCTTTTCAGATTAAATACGTTTTAACTCTTTTTCAAAGTGTTTTATAACATGTTTTATTAACTATTTGCTCTTATATATATATACTAGCAGGTTTTGTGTACCGATGTAAAGATGGCACAAAGTCAAAATAGCTTTGTTGAAAGAACTTCCCCGCTTCAAAAACAAAACTATGCTTATGGTAGACTGAGCTATTTTTGTTTTATTTTATTTTATGAAGTGGTCAGTAAGTTAACAATTGAGGCACCCACCAATAAAAAGCAATGTTAAAAAGCACTTTAGTTAATGCTTAAAAAATGTGCTCCTCCCTACTCATAATGGAAAGTGAAGACGAAAAAATGCTTACAAAAAAGTATTTTAAATAATCCTGCAACAATAAAAAGAAATGTTAGTTAACCTATTAAAATTATTCATATGTATATAATCTACCCCCAATAAAGAAAAGTAGGTAATTTCAAGTTGTTTTTAGGAAGTGGTCGATAACCATGAACCCCTGAAAATAAAAATAAATGCCCAAACGTCAAAAAAGTGTGCTTTCCTCAAGAAACAAAAAGGAAAGGAATTCTCTCTCTCTCTCTCTCTCTCTCTCTCTCTCTCTCTCTCTCTCTCTCTCTCTCTCTCTCTCTGGCTATATCGATGTAAAAAAGCTAATTGTTGATCTAGACAAAAGGTGAAGTCTCTATATCGAGTTTGTTTAGATAAAGAAAAAAATCTATATAGACAGTAAATTCTTTTAGCTGTTATAATATGAGGAATCGTTTTCAAATTAAAATTGAGAAATACATGCTTTAACTATTTAAACATTAGATGAAATTATCCATTATAACCAAAAATGTTTAAATCAACATACGTGTTAGACGAATGGCAATAACTGAAACAAAGATGCTGTTCTAACGTAATGAAAGTGAAAGATTGTTGCTTGGTTGTTTTTGTTTTATGGTATATCAACCCTTTTCAGGTTATTTAATGCCAAATTCAATGATTTGGAAAAGATTTGTATTTGTTTTTTTCTCAAGTCAGTTTCTATTTAACCAATAGTTGGGACTCTAACAGGTACTACCACTCTGGGTCAGAGTGGACCTGTGAGCAATAGCAATTAAAGGGTGGCTCCACACTCCCTAAAGCCCGCAAGTTGGGGGCCTCACCATCGGATATAGTTTAAGGTCATATCCAGGACCGAAAGTGAAAGAGGAAAAGAAATTGATTTATTGTTTCTGGGCCTCCATAGGTCTTAGTGAAAGGGACTGGCGAAAAGCGCTGACAGAAAGAAGTAAATGTAACATGAATAGGCGGTTTGGGGGGGGGGGGTAGATGTGTTACATGATAAGGGCTGTCCCCTTTTCATGTAAGTATAAAAATGGAGAATTTAGTTTAAAATGACATAGCAATAGACAAATTCGAACCTCGTAATTTAGTTTAGAAATAGATTACGTGTGAGAATTTAAAAATGTAAAACAAACATTTGTTTAGAATATAGATAAATATTTCAAGGAAAGAATGTGAACTCTCAAGTTTGTTATGAAATTTAAAATTGAAAGAATGCAGCTTATAAGATAATGTTTTTAACATATTGAATATAGGTTAAAATTCCTTTTGAGAAATAGGAAAAGTTTTGGACACGTATGTCCAGAAAACGTGAAAGAAGGCACATGTTTTAACATGTGTATGACGTCACGGAAAATAGAAAGTTCTAGGAATAGAGAAAAAACTTGAGAGTTAGTCAGTCAGTGAAGAAACTCGGAGAGAGACAGTCGTCTAGGAAGCGAGACGTCACTTCAAGAAAAAAATGTGAAGCCCTGAATTCTTGGTGATGGTAACACGGCCGTGTGACGAAATAAACCATCATCATGTGTTTTGTAAAGCTCGTCTTGTCTTATGATTCTTACAAAAATGTAAAGTGAAATTGTATTATATATTTGTGTTATAAAATGTATTTACATACACGTCTCAACATCATCATGTCTACACAATGTCCGAACTGTCTGAACACTATGTCATCACTCAAAGAATTTCTCCTTCTTCTTCCAATCTACACATCTAAGGAAAGAATGAACAATCTCTCTAAGTCTCTTACAACAAAAATCTCTCTCTCTCTCTGAGTACATCAACATCCCTCTCTATAATAAGACTCTTCTAAGACTGCGCGTATAATAAGACTCTCTCTCTCTCTCTCAATGAAACCCCTATATAATAGATGATTTTTTGTAAAGATATAGTTGTACAGGGTGACCCACTTAAAAGTAGCCCGATCCCCTATAATATTTCTCTAGTCATTTTTTTTTTTCAAATTAAGCAGCCCAATTAAAAGTAGCTCAATCACTCTAAACTTTCTCAAATTAATATTTTTTTTTCATATTGAGCTTCCTAATTTCTTAAAATCAACAGTTAAAATTTTTTAAGTATGATGTTTTCGCTGCATCAGAGAATAGTGATTGTGGAAGCCTATCAGAACAATAAGCAAAGGGTTATGGCTACCACGTTACACGTTACCTCATGTGATTTTTATCTTTGGGGAACTTTAAAACAAAAGTTTATGCAAATAATCTTCACAATCTAGACCAACTAAAGGAGAACATTACCAACACTATCAGGAGAATCACCATAGAAGATCTACAGACAATATCTGCAAACGTTGTTAAACGTGCCCAGAAATGCATAGATATCAATGGGTAGCACTTCCAGCATCTTTTATAATATTACAGGTCATTTAAACAATAAAAGAATGTTCCTCCTCTCTACTACAGTTTTTATGGGCTACTTTTAAGTGGGCCACCCTGTATATAAGGTAAAGTATGAGTAACCGTATGATATTTAAGAATAAACATGTTTGGTATATTGTGTTTACGTGAAGGAAGGAGGGAATGTTGGAATTAATTCTAAACGTGTTCGGAAATTCATTCTGGTAAACAGTGAAACAAATCAGAACAACCAATCAAATTGAGGATCGAGACTCTAGGGATCAGCAATTATTTTGATGATTAATGAGCAGTAGTTGACTGTTGATAAAAGGAAAGAAAAAATGAATTAATCATGGGTGTGTGTAAGAATGGAACTCTATAAAATATTTAGCGACAGTGTAAACTGGGGTAGAAGGACCATAAAACAATAAGTGTTTTTGCTACCATCTCTGAGGATGACGTGTTTTGGAGTGTTTCTCCTAGGAATCGATTGATAGTACGTGAAAAACATGTATTGGTAGGTAGCGTGGCCATTTTGGATTAAAGTGTAGCCCCAATGTTTCTTTTCCTATACTGGCATTTTTAAGAGGGGGAATATTCGTGCCTATTTTATTATATATGGACGTATATACTAATTAATTAAGCAGTTTTAAATTAAATGTATGTAATGTTCAGAAATTTAATAAAAAGAGTAAAATCTTTTACTCAAAACTTATTGAATTTCTGTTCCATTTTACTGTTCTTGATAAGGTTCAAAAACGTATATGCAATGTGATTAGCCTCACTCTTTCGTCTTTCTTGCGCCCTCTCTTTCTCATGGACGTAATATTGCTAGTCTCCATCGTTTTTATAAATACTTTGATGGCACATATTTACACAATTGTCTGATCTATTCCATATAAAAACAAGTATTGCAATTTTTAAATTAAACACCTCAAAATTATATCCTCACAAATCAATCCATAAATATTGATCGATATTTAGTATTGTCCATAAAGAAAGGGGGTGAAAATACCCCTACTACCTACCCCATCATATACCTCTACAAACAGAATTATATTTTGGTACTGTTTATTAACCGTTGGATAGGATTTTCAAATTAATATGTATGAAATACTCCTGAAAGCCAAATTACAACACAATATTATAAAAATAAACAAGTATTTATTTGTTTAAAATTAATATTTCGGCACAATATATTGTGCACGCGAAGAGTACTCTTCTGGCATTTCAAAATAACACAGCACACAAACCAACGCTCGGATTCTTTACTAACTGTTTTTTTTTCTTCTATTTAACATTATGGTGAAAAAAAAAGAAAAATATGCATAAGATTCTGAAGATGGCGTATAGTGCCGAAATATTAATTTTAAACAATATTTGTTTCTTTTAGAACATTGCGTTGTAATTTGGCTTTTAAACGTATTTCATACATATTTTATTTTTAAAATTTTAAATTCAGTTAACGCTTCTATCCTGGAAAACATAGCTAACTTTTAAATGCAATTTTATGGTAGCTTTTCTTTATTAAATAATGTGAAAATACAGAATCGTTAACATGCAAAAAATAATAATAGCTTTCTTTTAGAACAGTCTGTAAACTTCAAGTTCCAACTGTAATTCTAACATTTTTCATTTAGAAATTGTGGATGTCAGACATTTTTATACAATTAGAGAATTATTCAATGAAGTAAAGAGTCTTATTCAATTTACCATTATAGATCAGTGCACACAAGTGGAATAACATAAACGAGATCGCACCAACTTTTTCAAGGTTGGCAATGGAATTTATTTAATTAATCTACTTTACCGGGCAACGCTGGGACACTGGGTAGCTATTATTAAATATTTCTTGGACTTGTAAAGTGTAAATATGATTTTCTTGTAGCGAGCAGGTTATTAGCTATGATTGATGGGACCGTGTGGCCTTTAGGGTCGGCTGTGGTTTCATATGGGAAATAGATAGTTGTTGATTAGCTTAACCATGTGACAGATGGATTATGATGGAAGGTCCTGCTACATAGGGGTACTTCGAACATTTGTACTCTGCAAAATGGGAATGTTTCATATTCTATTTTAATGTTTGTGAAACGAATACGTGTTGGAGTATCTTCTCCAAGCAGGTAGTTGCCATTTTGAATATGAATTTTCTTGAGAACGCATAAGATTTGGAAGTAACCGATATAATAACAATAATGGAGAAACTACAAAGAAAAATGTGGTTGCATATACATACATATATATATATATATATATATATATATATATATATATATATATATATAATATTTAAAAATGGAAGAGAAACACCTATACTCAATGTTTCGCCCGTTTTGCAGGCTTTTTTTCAAGAGTATTATAGGGCTAATTTTAGATGTGTTACTTTTGAAAAAGCTCGCGAACGGGTGAAACGTCAGGGATTTAAGCCTTACTCTTCTATTTTTATATCGTACACACACACACACACACACACACATATATATGTATTATATATATGTATATATTTACGCACATACACATATATATGTATTATATATGTATGTATGTATTTGCACACACACACATATATATATATATATATATATATATCTCCCTAGATAAAATATGCATCAAGACCGCTTGAAAGCCAAATCACAACGCAATATGAGAAAAATAACCAAATATTTTACTTGCAATTAAAAAAATATAAAAATTTCAAGTAAGTAAAATATTGGTTTATTTTCCTAATATTGCATGGTGGTATGGCTTTCAAGCGCACTTGACACATATTTTATTTATTCAAATTAAATCAATATTTCTATAATGGAACTCACACCTTGGCATATATATATATATAAATATATATATATATATATATATATATATATATATGACGAGTGTGTATGTATATAATGTGTGTGTCTATGTATATATATCTGCATATATATATGTGTGTGTGTGTGTGTATTGTGAATAATAAACATTTTGTTAAGCATTACAGGGTTCGTACAGGCTTGAAAAGTTCTTGAATTTTGACTTTTTATTTTATTACTTTGAAAAATTCTTGAAAAAATGGAAAATGCTGTGAAAATTTCTTAGAAAAGCCTTGAAAATTGTATTCTTTATGTTCAGAAAAAATTGTGTAAAAATATTAAAAATAAAATAAAAATAAAACTATTAAATTATTTTTTTAAGTATTAATAAAAATACCATTAAAATATGTTTTTAAATTTGAAAATAAAAATGAAATACATTGTTACGAAATTGCATAGTATTGTGGATACAAGAGTTTTGTCCCTTTATCACAAAACTACTCAAGGTACATTTATCTTGTGACACTTACGTCACCCGCATGTCGTCTAGTGGTTGAATGTTCCCCGATTGTTGGTCTCCGTGTCTCCTTGATGAGAATATCAGCGGCCAGTAACCTGAAATAGACTCGTCAAGCGCTTCTGCAATCATGCAAAACAAATTAAAAGGACAAGTCGATATTTGTTTTTTCTTGTGCAAAATTCCTTGTTATTCATAAAGGTTACAATCGTACGTTTCGTAATTCGCTATTAAGTTAAGGACTGGCCATTTGTTAACTGCAATGTTCTTTTTTTTCAATAAAAACTAAATAACTATGTGAAAGGGTCAATCGATGAGGCAGTTGGTTTTTTTGCTCGTTCGGACCCAGGGGAGCAAATCTCTCTCTGTCTTCTTGTGCTCAAAACTCGCTGCTTATATTGTGGGGGCATGAACTATGCCTTCTCCTGATCGTCTTCTTTTTTTCCTCTCTGATTTGGCCCTTTAGCCAATCAGGATGCCGGAACCGCTGTCACTCAAATCTTCACCAGGCGGCCTATACCCCAAAAAAGGGGGCTGTTTTCTTCTTCTGTTGGCAATCGATCCCCAATCTCAGCCGGCGTGTGCCTAATGGAATTTGACAGGCCATTAAAACCAGAATGGTTTCGTTCAATTAACTTTGAGGGATCATAAAACTGAACCAAATCCAATTCCACAAAGGCCACGTGTCTTTTCAATAGAGGCCACTTACCCACCAGGGAGCAGCCAACAATGATCGCTTTGTAAATTGGAATTTCATTGGTACCCTTCCGCCACCCACATCTTTGGCGATCGACGCCTCGGCTGTCATGGTCGATTAGCACCTACCGCTCTCTTGGCCAAAAGAGGTGTCCTTTACAAATACCATTATGGCCTTATCTCCCTTTTTTTTTTTTTCGCTCGTTTACAACTGGGTTTTTTGTGCTACGCATGTTGTTCGCCCCACCGCCACCTCTTTCTCAGTCGCATGTTCCCTCTGTCAGTGTCTATTTTGTTGGGTGCATTTAGCTTGCAGTTTATTGCACCTTCGAGCCTGTCTCAATCTATCACAAAACTACCTTGAGTGTGTTGAGGACAGGATGCTCTGTTTATGTTATAGACGATCCCATCCTTGTGTTGATGGTGGTAGGTGATTGAGAAGCATGGCTCGCATAACGAAGAGACGGAACATACAGATATATGATAACAAATAAATGTAGATGTATTTACATAAAAATACAAGGGAGATAATAAAGATAGAAATGGTAACAGTTCGTTGAGAAAGGAGTAATGTTACTTGCGCTGTTGTATTCGATGATAGGCTGATGGCAGTCAGGAAAGCTGGTTGACTGGCTGTTGCTTGATGTAATGCCGTACGTTTTCGATAGGATTGAGGTCTGGAGATTGTACAGGCCAATCCAAACATGGAATATCATGCTCTTTCAGGAACCTTTTGTGCTATTGTCACATCTTGACTTGTTGAGAGTCCAGCAAAAAAGAGAAAGAAATCTATACAACAGTAAGTAACGTATTTGCCTTTGTCCTCTGGTGGCCAGGCATGTGTCACCAGAGTTAAAGGGCGATAATCGAGTTTAGCTTAAGAGTACTGTTTTGTGTCCGTTGGTTGGGAATTTGAATTCCTACAAGTAGTTTTATGATAAAGATTCAAATCTCCATCTGCATTAGTTCAACAATTTCAGTTTAGATTTTTTTTTACACACTATCAAGCATCCTTGTGAACATCGAATGCATTTTACTTGGACCTTGCTATATAGATAGTCAATCTTGCGATTAATTTCTTTTTTTTATTATTTAAACTGATGTCTTGTGCACTTATATATATAGTAAATTTATAGCCAGCCTATAAATATTATTTTGCTAATTATTTTTAACTATTTATTGATTTTTTAAATATTTTTAAAATATTTATTGATTTTAAAAATATAAATATTATTCTGCTATTAATTTTGTTAAATATTTATTGATTTTTTAAATATTTAAAAAATATTTATTGATTTTTAAAATATAAATATTATTTTGTTAACTATTTTTTTAAATATTTATTGATTTTTTAAATATTTAAAAAGTATTTATTGATTTTTTTAAATATAAATATTATTTTGTTAATTATTGTTTAAATATTTATTGATTTTTTAAATATTTAAAAAACATTTATTGATTTTTTTAAATATCAATATTTATTGATTTTAAAAATATAGATATTATTTTGCTATTAATTTTGTTAAATATTTATTGATTTTAAAAAAAAAATTTTTTAATATTTTAAAAATATTTATTGATTTTAAAATATAAATATTATTTTGCTAATTATTTTACCTCTGAGGATAAAGAGCCATTCTTTGAAACTCCATGGAATAAGGCAATTTAAATTTTCAATTTGTATTCTTTGTGTCAAATAATAAATGTTGTAAATTTTAATTTACATATTTTCAATTTTCGTTCTTATATGTCAGGTCATGTCATATACTACTGGTACTATATAACCCAGTACTACATGCCTCATGGTCGGGTCACCGGCGACTAAACTGGTTCCTGCACCAGACTTGTTTGGTCAGGAGGGTGGCTAGTCTCCCTGAAGGATTAAAAAAAAGACCTTCCAAAGGGCAAATGAACCCTGTTTCAGGGTCAACGGCCAACTAGCACCGTGTGTGTGTGTGTGTGTGTGTGGAGTGGAGAGGGTTCCCCCCCCCCCCCGTGGTGAAAGCAACCTTTCTAGTAGAAGCAAATCTCTGCTTTAAAAAACCATAAAACTGTCATTGATTCTGCCATGTCTTGTAAAATAAGGGCAGTTGGTGAATAAATAATGGAGATAAAGTGTACACTGGGCCCGTTTTTTTATGTATATACATATGTATGTATATAAATGTGTATATATCTATGCATATATATATATATATATATATATATATATATATATATATGCATATGTATGTTGGCATGTATATATATGTATATACATATCTATGCATATATATGTATATACATATGTATGCATATATGTATACATTATATATATATATATATATATATATATATATATATATATATAGGTGTATGTATATATAAATATATATGTGTATATAAGTATGTATGTATGAATATGTGTATAAATATGTATATACATATGTATGTATATATATATATATGTGTGTGTGTGTGTATATATATATATATATATATATATATATACATATATACATGTCTATAAGACTAACACTTCTGTGGTAGATAATGATGATGTGGACAATTTCACACATTATTTCACAAATAAAATGACGTCCGAATCAAACGTAAACACAATCCAACTGACATGTATTAAAGACGCTTACACTTTTTTTTTTCTTAAATAAAAAGTTTGGTTGAGACTCACACTTCTGCAGTAGAAAATGATGATGATGTGGATAAATTCACACATTATGTCATAAATAAAAAGACAAACTTTTATATGTAAAAATAAGGATAAGATGGAAATCCGTGCTATTTTTTTTTGTCAAACTCATTTAATCGTGCACATTACCATCATCGTCGTCCTGATCATTGAGTATTTATGACTTTTTGAATGTTCCTTCATGTGTATTATGTGTACGTATGTATATGCATGTGTATGTATATGCGTATATGTGTGCTTTTACGTGTGTATGCTTGCATGTGTGTGCACATGCATATGTATGTTGGCATACATCTGTATGTATGCATGTGTTTATTTCCATGTGTGTGGGGGGGGGAGGGCTCCCGTAAGCCGTTGTGAAGGCAACCTATCTAGGAGAAGCAAATCTCTGATTTAAAAAAAAACATAAAGCGGGAGACCAGTACCCGCATTAAGCTGGTCTGCAGTTTGACTTGTTACTGGCTATCTTTCTCTTGCTTGTTGCTGGATGTCAAAATTTTGAACCGAGAGAGAGATTTAGCTGTTGTACAAAGCTAAAACTCTGTAACATCATCTTTGTATATATACTCCCTCAGGCATTTGACTATAAAAAAAATAGCCCTATGGCGATAAAAAAAGCTGTGACGTGTGTAGGCCTGAAATGCTGGATGCATGTAACAATTGATCTGCCATAATTATATGTATCTATGTATATATGTATGTATATGTTTATTTATATTTATATATGTACATGTGTGTGTATATGTATGTATATCTATGTGTATGTGTGTATATATGTTTGTGTGTGTATGTATATACATTTATATATGTTTGTATGCATGTATGTGTATATATGCATGTATATGTTTATGTGTATGTATGCACATATGCGTGTATGCGTATGTATGCATGTGTGTATGTGTATGTATGCATGTATATGTATGTGTATATGCGCATGTATATGCGTCTGTGTATATGTGAATGTATGTGTGTATGTGTATGAATGCATATATATGTATGTGTATGTATATGTAGGTAAGTGTATGTATATATATGTGCATATGTGTACGTATATGTATGTGTAAGCATATGTTTATGTGTGTGTGTATGTGGATGTATATGTATTTATATGTGTATGTATGCATGTCGGTATCTATATGTATGTATGTATGTGTATTATGCATTGTGTATGTATATAGGTATATATGTGCGTATGTTTATAGATATGTATGTATGCATGTGTATATATGTATGTATGTATGCATGTATATATTTATATGTATATATGCCAATGACCGTCTTCTGTATGTTTGCACGTGTGTATGTATGTATATGTATGTGTATGTGTGCGTATTACGTGTTATGTATGTATGTATGTATGTATGTATGTATGTATATGTCATGTCATATGCTATTGGTACCATGTAAACCAGTACTACCTGCCTCATGGTCGGGTCACCGGCGACTAAACTGGTTCCCCCACCAGACTTGTTTGGTGAGGAGGGCGGCTAGTCTCCCTGAAGGATTAAAAACAAGACCTTCCAAAGGGCGAATGAACTCTTTTTCTGGGTCAACGGCCAACTAGCACCGTGTATATTTGTGTGTGTGTATATGTGTATTGGGGTAGAGAGGGCTCCCGTAAGCCGTGGTGAAGGCAACCTTTCTAGGAGAAGCAAATCTCTGATTTAAAAAACCATAAAGCGGAAGACCAGTACCCGCATTAAGCTGGTCTGCAGTTTAATTTGTTGCTGGCTATCTTGTTCTTGCTTGTTGCTGGATCTCAACATTTTGAACCGAGAGAGAGACTTAGCTGTCGTACAAAGCTAAGACTCTGTAACATCATCTTTGTATAGATACTCCCTCAGACATTTGGGTTCCTGGATTTTAAATGTCTGAGGGAGTGGCACTCGTCTGACAAAACGTTGCAATCATCATCATCATCATGTATGTATGTATGTATGTTTGTATGTATGCATATATGTGTGATATGTATGTGTGTATGTGTATATATGTGTACATATGTATGTGTGCGTGCGTGTATATTGATGTAATGGAATGACCTTACATCCCTTCATAGATGAAATGAACTATACCCTCTCACGTGACTGAGAGAGAAGAAAATGACAGGAAGAGAATAAGACAAGATGTTGAGTAACTCTTATGTCACATATATTCCCTTGTAAATGAACCCCTTTGTCTTTCACCCATAACCCCGTGTTTCTTGCTGTATTCTTATTTAAAGTAAGAATATAAAATATGTATATGTATGTATACCAATGACCGCCTTCAGTGTCATGTCTGCTTGAACATGTGAATTCGCCGGCAGAATTAAATAAGTCATTTTCGGGCTCATGAACTTTCAGTGTCAGAGGGAGTGGCACTCGTCTGACAAGACGTTGCAATCATCATATATACATGTATATATATGTGTATATGTGTGTGTATATACATATGTATATATATATGTTTATGTGTGTGTATATATGTATGTATATACATATGTATATATATTTGTGTGTGTATATATATCTGTGTGTATATATATATGTATATACATATGTATGTATATACATGTGGGTATATATGTATGTATATACATGTGTGTGTATATATATGTATATACATATGTATGTATATATATATATGTATATACATGTGTGCATATATATATATGTTTGTATATATATATGTATATACATGTGTATATATATGTATATACATGTGTATGTATATGTATATACATATGTATGTATATGTGTATATATATGCATATACGTATGTATGTACGTATATGTATATGTATATGCATATGTATGTATGTATATGTGTGTGTGTATATATATGTATATATATGTTTATACATATGTATATATATGTTTGTATATATATGTATATACATATGTGTATATATATATATATATATATATATATATATATATATATATATATATATATATATATATGTGCACACACATATATAGCATTCAACCACGGTAGTGGTTGAATATATGCTTAAGTCCGAAATTGAATGAATCGAGTCACATTCAAACCCCCACCACTAATTCCGTTCGCAACCAAATTTCAAACAGCTTATATAGTTGGATAGAACACCTCATTAGCTACATTCTGAAAAAAAAAAATTTCGAAAATTGGTTCAGTAGAAAAAAAGTTACAACAAAATATGTGGGTTCACAAACAGGAGAGTAAGTACATAAGTGACTAACGCTTTTTTTTATTTTGCATAACTTTTTTTGTATAGAAATATTTTTTACTGCGATTTTGCCAATATGACATGTTAGCGTAACGGTTAGAGTACCGGAGGTTGGTGGAAAGATTTTAGGTTCAATCCCGTGTATCGTTTTTTTTATGGCTCGAAACTACTGTGATTGAATGATAAATATTGCACAAATGTGTGCTTGAGAGCTAATTTCTTTTGACAATCATTAATAAATATAATAAATTTATATATTAATACAATAGCAATGCCTGGAAAAATCATAGATTATATGGAAAAATGCGCGCATGAAAAGTAATATTCTTAAGATTTTAATAAACCTGGAAAAGTAAAGGACAAGAAATTCAACCTGGAAAAGTAAAGAACAAGATATTCTAGTAAAGTAAAAAATAAGAATTTTTTAGACTTAAAATATTGCAGCTAAAAATAAAATTTGAATATTGATAAATATTTTATTTATTATTTGCATATGTTGTTGTTTATTGTTGAGTTAGAAAGAATTAAATGATCCTAATTATGATATGATAAAATCTTTAATTTTTATGTAAATTATAAAATTATTAATTCCATCTACTAACTAACTAACTAATGAATTAATTTTATTCAAACAATTTTCACTACATAAATATATGCAAATAATAGGGGGGGAATAAGTTCAATCCAGCGACTGACACCCTTTCTAACTCAACAATAAACAACAACATATGCAAATAATAAATAAAATATTTATCAATATTCAAATTTTATTTTTAGCTGGAATATTTTAAGTCTAAAAAATTCTTATTTTTTTACTTTACTAGAATATCTTGTCCTTTACTTTTCCAGGTTTATTAAAATCTTAAGAATATTACTTTTCATGCGCGAATTTTTCCATATAATATATATATATATATATATATATATATATATATATATATATTATAAAAGGCGGCAAAAAGGAAGTCCGCACTTGTAATTTTTTCAAAACTGCAAATTTAAGCTAGATTTAATGTAACTGTTTAAACAAACGATACCTCATTTGATTCGCCTTTTATTTTTCTATAATTTTTTCCTGTTCATATTTGGCTTTTATTTGAAATATTCTATTGTTCACATCAATTTAAAAAAATAACTTCAAATTGAGGAGGCAAAAAGAAAGTCCGCACAATGGAAAATTGTTATTTAAATGTAAATCTAGGACATTAATGCAACACGCATACAACAGGAACACAATGAACTAGTTAATATTTAGTAGCATAGCCCTTCTGCAATTTGACAGCTTGCAATGTTTTGTGAATTGCTTGAAATAGACTGCAGCAATACCCCAGGGAAAGGTCATCCCACTTTTCGTTAATTTTTGTCCAAATTTTTTCCAAATTTGAAATGTTATCATTGCGTAGCTGTTGCTTGATGTAATGCCATTCGTTTTCGATAGGGTTGACGCCTGGAGATTGTGCAGGCCAATCCAAACATGGAATATCATGCTCTTCCAGGAACTTCTTGACATTGCCAGCTGTGTGAATGGGATCGTTATCCTACATGAATATGGGATTATCATCTAAATTCCAACCAAAGTAGGGTAGAAAATGCTCAGTCAACATATTAATGTACTTGGTCGAATTAATTCGACCTTGCAAGCGAACTATAAGCCATGGACCATGGTAGTAATAATGCCCCAGACCAAAACTGAACCTCCACCACCTTTCAGCATTGAAACTGAGCACCTAGAATTAAATTCTTCGTCTTTCCTCCGACGGACGTACTGCCTACCATCACTGCCTAGCCTATTGAACTTGCTTTCGTCGTTGAAATGCACTTTCGACCAATATGAAAGTCATGATCTTCATTGCATCTAACGAAGTCCAGACGGAGCTTTCTGTTCTTTACAGAAATCATTGGCTTGCGTCTTGCAACATATCCTCGCAAATTAAATTCCTTTAATCTGTTCTTGACAGTAGAAAGAGTGCACTTTTTAAAAAGATTTCACTGCTGTTGGATTTGGGGAGCTGTTTTAAATCTGTTTCTTAGGCATCGGATCTTGATAACATTGTCTTCCCTGTTAAAAGTAACTCTGGTACGACCAGATTTAGGGGCATCACGAACACTGCCGGTGTTTTCGTGCTTTTACACAGTCTTTTGTGCCGTTTTATCATCACATTTCAATCTGCGGCTAATTTCTCGATTGGATAAACCAGAAAGATAGAGATTAATGAACTCCTGACAATCACTAAGAGAAAGTCGTGGCACATGGACTAAATGTTACATTCTATAACCTGGAATAACAACAATTACGATTAGAGATGCTTTGTTGCCCGTTGGTGGATATTTTAAACTGATTTATGGGCGATATTTTAAGCGAATTTGTTGCTGCGGACTTTCTTTTCGCCTTCTCAATTTGAAGTTATTTTTTAAATTGACGTGAACACTAGAATATTTGAATTAAAAGTCAAATATGAACAGGTAAAATTATAGAAAAATAAAAGGCCAATCAAATGAGGTATAGTTTGTTTAAACAGTTACATTAAATTTAGCTTAAATTTGCAGTTTTTGAAAAAATTATAAGTGCAGGCATTCTTTTTGGCCGCACGGTATATATATATATATATATATATATATATATATATATATATGATTGCAACGTCTTGTCAGACGAGTGCCACTGCCTCAGTCACTGCATGTGATTGGAGATGACTTTTTAGTCCTTCCAGCAACTTGCACATCCTCAAGCAGACATGACACTGAAGAGGGTCATTGGTATACATATATATATATATATATATATATATATATATATATATATATATATATATTACATGGGTATCACCACTTATCAAGGCCTTGAGACCACTTGAGGATAAGGCTTCAGAGTGTACAGTAGAAATTGGACAATATAGTAATCACTAGTAATGGAAATTTGGTGAATTTGTTAACTGATATAGAACGGCTCACATGTATATATATATATTAGCAAAAGTACCCGTCGTTGACTGGGTTCAAAAACAGCCTACAGAAAATGGGCTCTGATTTATGAAAGTATGATAGGTTATGAAAACGAAGGGTTGTAAATTTGGGTTGAATTTGGGGGTATCAAAACCAAAGCAAAATATGATGAAAGTAAAAATAAAATAGATAAACGTCATAATTTATTATACCATACCTGTTCACACTGAAACACTTATCACAATATTCTGTGGATCTATATTAAAAAACCTTGTTAAACTTTGTGACATATTTCCATTCTATGGAGGTCAGGCGCAAACGAACACCCCATAATTTTATTTTACCATATTTCTTCAAACAGAAACATAATTATCAAAATAAAGTTGTGCCTATTATTAAAGTTTGTGCCTATTTCCATTCTATGGATGCCAGGCACGAACGAAGAACCCACAATTTTATTATACCATCCCTATTTAATTTGAAACATACTTATCAACGTATTCTTATGTACATCTATATCAGAAACACTTGTAAACGTTTTTTTAAATTTTTAAATTTTTTATTTCCATACTTTGTGGACCAGGCGCGAACGCAGACCCCACAATTTTAATGAACCACTGTTCTGCCAGATCAAACATACGCATTCCTGTCTCGATACATCTTCTATCATTATATGTAATCAGTTTTTTAAAATAGTCAACCATATAGGAGCCTATTCGTGACCACACACACACACACACACACACACACACACACACACACACACACACACACACATTCAGCTTTATATTATAGATATATATATATATATATACATACATACACGTACATACATACACATGCACACATATATGCATACATATATATACATATATACATATATACATAATACATACATATACACGTCCATACATGCATACATACACATATATACATATACACATATATACATACATATACGTACACATATATTAATATATACATACATATTCACATACACATACATATACCTACATACACATACATGCATATGCATATATACACATACATATAGATACATACGCACACACATATATATACATATAGTCATACATACACACATACATATATATACACATAGATATACATACATACACAGAACTTTTTTCTTCTTTTTTTTTTGACAAATGTATGAGCGAGTATCTATACAAAGATTTTATTACAGAGTTTTAGCTTTGTATGAGAACTCTCTCTCTCTCTCTCTCTCTCTCTCTCTCTCTCTCTCTCTCTCTCTCTCTCTCTCTCTCTCTCTCTCTCTCTCTCTCTCTCTCTCTCTCTCTCTCTCTGTTCAAAATGTTGAGATCCAGCAACAAGCTAGAGCAAAATATCCAGCAACAAGTCAAAATGCAGACCAGCTTAATGCGGGTACTGGTCTTCCACTTTGTTTTTTTTTAATCAAAGATTTGCTTCTCCTAGAGGGGTTGCCTTCACTACGGATTACGGGAGCCCTCTCCACTCCACATACGCATGCAAATAAACACATGCATGCACACATACGTGCTACATTCATATGCATGCAAACATACATACGCATGTACACACATATGCACACATACACACATAGACGCACACGTATACACATGTATATACATATGCATATACAAACATGCACATACATGTAGAATATGCATGAAGGAGCGTTCCAAATGTCATAAATCCTCAATGATCAGGACGACGATGCTGATGGGTACAATTAAATGAATTCAACATGAATAAAAAGAAAAACAATCCAATACAAACAATTTGCAGGAGGGACAATCACTTGTTGAAGTGTTTGTGCAACTTTACAAATAAATAGACGTAGAAATCAGAGCAAAATAAAATCCAACAGGTCAGCGTTTAAAACGGCTGAATGTTTTTTTTAAAATAAATGCTCGTTTATAAGGCTCACGCTTCTGCTGTAGACAATGATGATGGTGATGATGATGACAAATATTATACACTATTTTACAAATAAATATACGTATAAATCGGACGAAAACAAAATCCAACAGGTCTGCATTTAAAATGACTGGACTTTTTAAAATAAAATGTTTGTTTATAAGACTCACACTCCTGCTGTAGACAATGATAACGATAAACAATTTCACATATTATTTTACCAAATATATATATACATATATATATATATATCACAATGTAATTAAAATTTAAAGCACCCAACTAATTTGACAAACTTCAACAACTGTACGAAAAGGGAAGAAATAAACTCTATTGTGACTTTTTTTTAGATTGACACATAGTAAGTTGTTTTACAGTATTCGAAAAATTACATGAACAGGAACTCGTATTGAGATTATTGCTAGTCAAGACGCACTGAAGAGCTGTTATACAGAAAAACGGCCTGTGGATGACTATAGATACATATGTATATAATATAAATATTTTATACTAGATTCTTTTGTGATAAACGGATGCTCGATAGTGTAGATAAAGTATTGATATTTAAAATTATCTTTAAAAAGACTTAACTTTTTACAGACTTCTGAATTCGAATATTAATTGAATTATTCACGTCACTATTTACGAATTTCTGACTTATGAATCAATCAATTCGTTACTCACAGATTTGACTCCATTTGGATTTATATACTTCATTGCTCAACTTACTATTTTTTCTTTTAACAGATGGTAGAAATTCTTTTATCTACAATTTTCAATGTTTTCAAATTTATGCAAACTAGTAATTATTTACTTTTATTTGGTAGTTAATTCTTCTGAAGAAAAAAGTCTTTTTGAAATTCCATGGAACAGGGAAAGCATCATTTTTATCTTCTTTATTTGAACGTGTAAATTTAAAATTTCATAATTTCAATTTGTCTTATATATATATATATATATATATATATATATATATATATATATATATATATATATATATATATAAATGTGTGTGTATATATATATATAAGACAAATTGAAATTATGAAATTTTAAATTTACACGTTCAAATAAAGAATATAAAAATGATGCTTTCCCTGTTGTCTTATATATATATATAT
Source organism: Euprymna scolopes (assembly GCF_053919585.1). NCBI lineage: Eukaryota > Metazoa > Mollusca > Cephalopoda > Sepiida > Sepiolidae > Euprymna > Euprymna scolopes. Next base: position 147,443,948 of record NC_136484.1, on the reverse strand, counting down.
ATATATATATATATATATATATATATATATATATATATATATATAGTAGCTTCCTTCAGTTTTGACAGACTATGGATACCCACTGTAAAGGTGCCTGCGCATGGCATTTTTGTGGCAAGAGTTGCGCAATTCGCAACCACACCTCTCCTGAGTTGATGATTGTTAAGCATCAGTGGCAAGTGAAGCTTCAGGACGACTGCAAACAATGCCGAAATAAAGGAATCACCCATCTGATACTAGCTAGGCTCAACGTTCCTTAACTTTGGTTATCTGATGAGAACCGATATGTCAACATGATTATATATGATCACACGCACTCATATATATATATATATATATAATTATTACTATAATAATTTTCATACCTACAGACACTACTGTTTCATTCTTTCGGGAATCATCAGTGCAAGGAGTCACAATTACAGCTGGCCAGGAGATTCAAAGCAATCTTTAGCTCCATTAGCAAGGAATAAACCACACGGCTATCGTTAGCTGCGAGAAATACAGTTGAAATTAAAACTTTTGTTGTTTTAAGAATTTGTTGATAACATTATTATTTTGTATAGGCAGCCGTTGTCATTTTTTCTTTTCATAATGGCTTATCTCCCTTAGTTTCATTTCTCCTTTATTTTACCTCTTACCAGGTGTGAAACATTACAAAGTAAAAGTTGGTGAAAGTGCATATCGCCGAAACAAGCCAATATATATATATATGACTACTTCATTTAACCACATAAATTAATATATGAAAGTATAGATTTATGCGTAAATTTTAAGTATTTACTTCAACAGTGCTCAATACATAGGTAGAGCTAGGTAGTAAGTTATAAAATATATATGGCGATTAAGCTACACAGAATATTCCGCGTTTCATCCACGCTAGGATTCATCAGGCTTATCTTATATATATATATATATATATATATATATATATATATATATATATATATATATATATATATATTTATTTATTTATTTAGGATAAAGATTAATAATTGTAAAAGTTTTATTCCTTCATTTTACGTCTTTCCGGGTGTGCAACATTAAAAAAGTTGGTTGAAGGGCATATTGCCTGAAACAAACCAATTTCTCCTTGTAACATAGCCGTTACTTTTTGATTGTGTCATTACACTTCAAACCTGTCGGACCCACACGCTGTCTGGCACTGTCGCAAAGGAACAAAGAAATTAAAAAATCGACTCGGCAACTTTTTAAATTGCAAATGAAATGCATTTATTCATTGTTCAACGCATTTCATTATATTACAAATGTTTTCGCACACACATGAGTCTTTCTCCTCACTGTCTTGCGCTGGCCATTAGCCAGCACTTTCTTACCCTTAACTTGAAACATCCGTCTTTCCCGACACACAACTTGCTTCTTCTCTCAATCACGTGTTGTCCTTTTTTTCTTTTTCTTCTTCTTTCCGTGACGTCAGCGTGTGCACATTTGCTTAATTTGCATATGTGTCAAGATGGCTACTACTGCTAATATTTTCGCTAGTCATCTATTCTACAGCTGCTGATTATTTCACACGCGTCCATACGCTTTCTGTTATATCCTAAGAAAGTTTCTCACACTCGCTGGTATACTTTAAATATGTCTTTTAAACATATGAAGATATAGGCTAACACATTAGATTAGTTGAAAAGTGATTTTTTTTTTCATTGAAATATGTTTATTTACAAAAAATGTACTTGTGCAAAATATTCCTAGAGCTGGCGTAGAGGTGCTATCACAAGGACTCGTCTTAATCACCCAGTGGTTGACCTTGTTTCCTGACTAGGGCAATGAACGCCGCTTTTCTCCACTCCCGCCACATTCCATCCCCTTTAACTGGACACAGTGGGGTGCGTCAGTACCATGTATGTCGGTGCAGTTGGACTGGGCTGGCTTTGCCTAAAGGATTGAGGGTACCGGATTGACAGTTCCTGGCTGCTGTTTCTGACTGATTGTACAGGCACCCTAACTCTTTGGTAGCGCTTAGAGCAGCTGCTCCATCAACAGTTGTATAATATCGGGATGTTTGTAGTGCCATGTTGCACATGAAAAGGGACCCCGCACTTATCCCCTGTGGGCTTTCCTAAGGCCACAATCCTGTGGACGAGGACAGCTGATGGTCTACTTGTATTGCATGTCTGATATTCTGCACAACCACTTGTCCAGCACCCCTCACTCACTCATCCTAACTGAAACTTTTAAATTAAATAAAATGAAATGACAACACAAGCAAAAGTTACGTTTAAACCAGGACCAAACTCAAAGAAAACCAACCTGCCTCCTCACTTGAGGCTTGCATTTACTAACATCCGTGGGCTTAGAACTAATTTAGATGATGTTGAATCATTTCTCCTTGTAAACACCCTGGATATCTTAGCATTAAGTGAAACTAACCTTCACTCCTCCATTCCCCCTAACCACTTTAATATGCCTGGTTATCTCCCACTCTACCGTAAGGACTCGGACAGACATATGCATGGGCTTGGAGTCTATATTTGTAACACCCTCCCCCTGACTAGAGAAATAAAACTAGAATCAGACGACCAGGCTTTTATGTGCTTCAGGCTAAATATGCAGCACAATATTAGCTACTTGTATTTTCTCTACCGCTCTCCCTCAAACCAAGACTGTACCCTAATAAACAAAGTTTCTGACAGCATAGATATAGCACTCTCCCTTGATACTAGTGCACAAGTACATGTATTTGATGACTTCAATGTCCACCACAGTAACTGGCTAGGATTCTCTAATCACACAGACGTCGCTGGTAGCACAACACATAGCTTCTCTATATCCCATGCCCTATCTCAGACGGTTACATTTCCGACACATTTCTCAGACCAGCAATGCTGATTATGCTGTGATAATGGTAGAAATCACTCTAAATTCTCGCCCTAAAACTGAAGACCCACTACTCAAAACAATGAGGTATTACAAAAAGGCTGACTGGGAAGCCATCAGGGAGCTCATCAGAGATGCCCCATGGCAAAATATCTATTCTCTTCCAGCGAAACAGTGTGCAAATGAGACAACTGAATGGTTCAAAACTGCAATTGAAGCACATGTTCCCACACAGAAATTCTATAGCAAGTCCCACTCTCCCCAATGGTTTACTTCTGCTTGTGCAGCTGCCATTTGTCAAAGGCAACATGCGTTCCGCAGATTCAACCAACATAAGTCCAGCTCAAACAAACAGAAGTATATATAATTGTAAGAGAGTGATAGCGACAGCTAAAACAGATTACTCTGAAACCACCAGAAAACGCATCGAAGCACAGAAATTAGGAACCTGTGAGTTTTGAAAAATCTACAACAGCGTAGTAAATAATGGGCAGTCAACGATTCCCCCACTAGCAAACAATCGTGAGGTTGCTTGCACGGCAACTGACAAGGCTAATCTGCTTGCCGGTCAGTTCTGGCACACCACTCCCTCCCTGACTTTCCTTTGCGGACAGACGCCACACTAGACGATTTGAAAATCATTCCTTCTCAGGTACATGGTATTATAAAAACCTAGACACCTCAAAGGCATGTGGACCAGATCTCATCCCGGCTGTACTATTAAAAAAATGCTCCACTGAGGTTGCTCCAGTTCTCTCCAAACTTTACAATAAATACCTCAACGAATCTTGCTTTCCCGACTGCTGGAAAACCGCTTCTGTGGTACCAGTCTTCAAGAATTCTGGTGAAAGAACTGACCCACTAAATTACCGTCCCATTAGCCTCCTCCCACTTTTCGCCAAAATATTTGAGTCCTTAGTTAATCAAGTCAGTTGCTAAACTCCTGACTGACAAACAATAAGGATTTAGGCAAGCCCGTTCAACAGCAGATATCTTAACTGTAGTCTCTGAACGTATACACAGTTCACTGGACAAAACAGGGGAGGGTAGAACGGTAGCCCTTGATATATCTAAGGCTTTTGACAGGGTATGGCACGATGGTCTTCTAAGGAAAATTAGATCATATGGAATCACTGGAAAAATACATAATGTAATTAAATCCTTCTTTGATAAGAGAAAAATCCAAGTTGTCCTAGACGGTTGTACATCTAAACAATATGACATAAATGCGGGAGTGCCTCAGAGGTCTATCCTTGGATCTCTATTATTTCTGATATTCATAAATGACCTCCTTGATAAAATTGTTTCGGAGATGGGTATATTTGCCGATGACACCACTCCCTATAACAGATATGAGAGGAAAACAAATGAACACATATCCAAGGAAATGGCAGAAACACTAGAGGATGACCTCCAATCAGTAGTGGAATGGGGACAAAAATGGATGGTCACATTCAATGCTGCTAAGACTAAGCTTGTTTCCTTCAATAACTACAAGAAACCTTCTCTACCACCAATAGCAACGGCCAAGAACACATTGCCTGAAAGTACTTCTTTTAAACTCCTCGGCCTAACGCTTACAGGGAATATGAACTGGAATAGATACATTGAGAGCATTGCCAAGGCTGCTGCGGGAAAGGTTGGCTCCCTCTACCATGCTAGAAAACTACTTACGCCTGAAAGTATCCTGTACCTCTATAAGGCCACCATTCGCCCATGTATGGAGTACTGTTGTCACATCTGGGCTGGTGCATCTGCTGCTTGGCTCTCACTTCTGGACAGGGTTCAAAAGAGAGTCGCCAACCTGATAGGTCCTAAACTGTAATCTAGGCTTCAGCCTCTGTCCCATCGACGAGATGTTGCACCCCTCTGTCTGTTCTACAAATACTTTAATGGTGAATCCTCTGACGAACTGAAAACACTTGTACCTCCTCGACGTAACTACCCCCGACAAACCCAACAAGCCACTAAGTCTCACACTTTTACAGTAGAGATCCCTAGGTGCAAGAAAGCCTTTTACTCCAATAGTTTCTTCCCCAGAACTGCAGGTCTTTGGAACTCCCTTCCGGGATTCTGCTTTCCCAACTGTACTGATATGCAGAAGTTCAAGTGTAATGTGATCAAACATCTTTCTACACATTTCCCTTCATAATGTCCCTTGCAAATTATGCCCCCTGCTTCAAAGTGGCACTGTTCCGTCTTTGGGCTGAAAATTAAATTAAAAAAGAATTAATTTTTATTAGAAATTTAGTATTTTTATTTTATAAACATCTTGGAAGGTTTTCTTATTTCAAAGTACTCAACTAAATGTTTATTTAACAGTGACTGGAACGTTGTATAGCAAGGAAAGGGGCATATATTCAAGGTACACCGGCGGGTGCAGAACACTTTCATAGAAGGAAGCTGCTTGTCTCTGGCGATATGCCCTTTCACCCAAATGTTTTACAAAAATTGTTTGGTTTTATAAAAAAAGAAAAATACTATGTACAGGTGCAACTATTTTATCTTTTAATGGTTTTTAATGCAATGATTAAATGTTTTTGTTTGAGATAAAATCAAAAGAATTCTTTAAAACCATTCAATCATTGGAATGACTTCTGTGCAATGAATATAAATATTGCTTTTTCTTTAAAAAGAAAAGAAAATACTGATTCCCATTAGTAACAATGAAGAGTTCAAAGAGTGTCAGTAATGGAGATTTTGGCATCGTAGATTTTGGTAATTCACCAAAACAAGCATTGAATTTGCTGTGATTTCTTGCCAGGTTAACATTTCGAATTTACCTAATCTCTTCCGCAGTTAGCCACATTCGCCTCCAAATAATCTATTAGTCTGTCCTGATCACTCATAAATTGTTCTTTTTTATCTGATCACCAATGCCTTCTATCCTCTTTTAGAAAATTGGCACTGATCATAATATCATGAGATTACAAGAAAGAGAGATTTATTCACAATGTATGCATTGAGAATTGAGTACTTTTTTAGGAATAGATATCCAAGAACAAACTGAATGTTTTATTTATTTATTTTGCGAAGAATTTATTTAATGAAAGAAACTGGTGTTTTTATATTGTATTTAAGTGTAGTCTGTAACGTTATATCGATACTTCTACACAATATGAACCGTACTTTTTTTTTTTTTTTTGACTTAACGCTAAACTAACTCTAAATTAAGTACACGAAAAAAAAAATGTTAAATAAGTTTACCAAGTAATAAGGGTATTCCAAAAGTAAAAATCTTAACTTGATCATGTAAAAAAAAAAAAAAGCACAGCACCTTCTTTAATTGTATATTTTGATCAAAATCGGAACTTGATTTGGCTTTCTCTGATTGCGGTCGGCATTAATTACGTCACGACTGCAAATCTATGAATATCTATCGCTAAAAGAAAAACGTTAACTTAGGCGCATGATTGTTTGTAAGGAACGGAGAACAAATTTTCTACATTAATTAGTATTTGGATCATTCGGCTTACTGTTTTCATCTTGAGTTTTATTCGCACAACGTTTCGGACGATGAAACCTCCAACCTTCTTCACGTATATGTTGTCTAACTCATGAATCTTTCTGTCAAACGTAACGGATAAATTACTAAGTAAAATTCAGTTTTAAGTGACAGTCTTCTAGAAAGTTCAATTTTGATTGCAGGCAACACCGTGAACTATGTGAGCGCCTGTTAGATTTTAAAGAGTTTTATTTATGACAGGACAAGGATAAAAAAACAAATGCGTGCGTGCGTGAGAGAGAGACAGAGAGAGAGAGAGAGAGAGAGAGAGAGAGAATGAATGAATGAATTGTGTGTTACATATCAACCACCTGTGCATACTGTGCTTTAGGTGTATCAGAATTTGGTGGGAATTTTTTACACTCCCAACACGAAACTGTGAATAACATATAAAAAAAACTCGTAATTTCTCATTTAAAAGTGGTTTGTTTATTTTCTTGATGGATTATACTTCCAAAATAATCTATTAAAGTTGTATAAAAAGTAATAGAAATATTATTTTTTATCTTTCAAAAACCAGTGTTTACAAAGTGCCGGCACGCTTCTAGGCAGCCATTTTTTTTACGTAATGAAATCAATTGATTTTTACGAGTTAAATATTTTTCAATTATTTAACTTTAAAAATCTATCAAAATTTATCTATTGATTCAATTTTTACGATATTTTCAGCGTCAATGGGATATTTTATGCTCTTTCCAATAAACCGAATATAATATTTTAGACAAACATTTTTTACCCCCCCCCCCATTTTGAAATGTCTATTTAGATTTACATAATTAATTAATGTAACAAAGTTTTAAATATCACAAATTGAACATAAAAGGTCAATAAATAAAATATTCAAATTTCAAACAAAAAAAGGAATAGTTTTTTTGCCAATTTACCTGTAAAGTTCAAAGTGTAAATCCTTTTGTTTTCGAAAACCAGGTGGATTTTTTTTTTTAAGTTGGAGTTTATTTTATGCTTATAATTTTCCATTCAATATTGGACGCTGAGGATATTTTATTCTATTTTAGTCATTGTTTTTTTTTTTTTTTCGATGTTTTAAAAAGATTCTCTCAGTAATTAAGACTGACAATATATTAAAAAGAAGGTTCTGGTATTTCTCTAAGATAGTAAAAAAAAAAATCGAAAATAAGTCGCTCGGTCAATGTGTAAATGATCAAAATCCATAAATGAAAAATATACACTTTGCAAGTATGGTAGCAAAATAATGACTTCGACTGAAATATGTGAAAAGTACACAAGGGAGATAAGAATTCATGGCATATTTATGCCATGAATACTTATCTCCCTTGAGCACCCACTTTATGGCCACATGGGGGGGGGCAACGTACAATGAACACAATTTAACAGAAAATACTATTAATGCTTATTGCTTAACATACCATGGAACAAGTAGCTTCCATGAAGAAATGAACAGTTAATGTCGGCGCGTTAACAGTTAATTAAGCACCTAATTGAATATCTTTCTTAACCGGCATGCTTGCTTCGCTTCGACGCTTCATTGAAACGGGGTTTTCCCCCCTTCCATACTTCCGTACATATCAAAGTGAGAATTCTTTTTACATACGGGTATTTTAATGGCTGATAAACAGACGTCGGAGATACGGTACTTGGTTGAAAAATCCTTTCAATTAAAAAGTACATGGAATATAATATATAAATATAATTAAATTCTCATACCGGAACATTAGAAGCAATCAAATATTAATAATTTGAAACAGGTAAGTGATTTTTTCACAGTTAGATATATATATTACATCCACACGAGTTACGTTTTTTTGTTTTTCGTTAATTTTTTTGTTTTAATAAAACCGATGAAAAAAAATTGTATATTTTTTTCGGTGAAACCTTTTATGATATTAAATTTTGGTCTTTTCTCATTTTATTGAAATAAAAATTATGGTTTGAAATCACATTTTCATATTAGAAGTTTGTATTCATGGAGAGTATTTAATGAAAAGTTTTTAATGGCGACTTGTCCAAAAATTCTGATACACCTACTGTTCTTCCTTCCTCTGCTGAGGTTGGTCAAGACAACGACTTTTCGCGCCTGTTTTGTTTAATCCCCCCCCCCAAGAAGAGGGACCCTCTCTTGGGCGGAAGTCACGTGATTTCCGATTTTAGGTTTACCCTCCTCCTTCTTTCGAGTACCCCTTCACTATCTAACAAATGAACAATGTAAAATTTGAAGGATATAACTGAACCGTCCAATGATTACAGTGAAATGATGTTAATAGATTAGTACATCTCTTCTAAGGCGTTTGTAGTCATTAATTTATCCTTAATGAAATTTTTTAAGTTAGTTAAAAAGACAACAAGATGACGACACACAGACACAGTTCACTAAGTGAAGCCAGGAATATTAGAGAAATGTATCTAATAAACTTGTTCTAAATTAATAAATGCGATAGGCTTTTTTTTTTTTTAATTCATCACTCTTGTATTGTCATCAAAACGGGTAACTCTTGTTTAAATAATAATACAACACAGCATTTCGAAATATCTATATTATTCTTCTCTCAGTCTGTCTGTCTGTTTGTCTGTCTGTTCCACTTTTTCTCCGAAACTAATAGGACAGAGATGGCTAAGATTTTGCGTAGACCTTTGTTATGAGGAAGTGTAGCGAACCAAGTATCTTGGTATCCGTTCGATGTACATTTAGGGATTAATAGAATAATATGAAGTAATATTTGATACGAAAATGAGCACAAATTTAACCATATCCAACCATCACTTTAACATAAATCAGTAATTTTAACTCAACTGGGTATAACTTTAGACGGTTTTTAACGAGCTAAAAAGTGAAGTTCTATATATAGTACAGATGAACTATGCAAAGACGTTTATTTGAATGCCTGATTTGCGTAAATTTTGTTTTATCTTTATCTGTTATTAAATTAGTAGCCGGTGATTTGAGTAGCAGAATTCGGGCTGATGACTGTGTGAACTCACCTACCATTTCGTTAATTTACTATTAATAAAAAAATAAATATTGGTAAGGATTGATCATTAAAATCAATAAATCCGATTGAAAATTTTTTACATCTCAGCAATATTTGCCCTATATGACTAACAAAACAGATTTTTATTATTTATCTTTTAATAAACTATTAACTTTGCAACAAAAAATCGTCTTTACACACACCCGGGCAACGTCGGGAACTCCCACTAGCCTTATATACAATATAAGACTAGTGGAGTCCCCAGCGTTGCCCGGGTGTATGTAGGTGGCGTAGTAAGGAACCTCGAAAAAAAAAAAAAGTGGTAGTAGCGGGGGGGGGGGGTCCAAACAACAGTAGGTAGCCCGGGTGGACAGAGGTGTTGTTTAAAAGAAAAGTGGTAGTAGGTAGGCAGGCTCGAACCCGTAACGTGAAGGAGGTGTACGGCGTTGCCCAGGTGTGGAGAGGTGGTGTAGTAAGGAACCCTGTGGTGGTGGAGGGGAGGGGAAATCAAAACAATAGTATGCAGCCCGGGTTGAGAGAGGTTAAAAACAAAATGTGTAGCAGGCAGACAGACTCGAACCTGTAACGCAAAGGAGAAAAAAGGTTAGCCGATGTCTCCATGGTGCGACCGGAAGGACCGAGTGTTGAAATTAAGCATAGTCGATCCAACCAAGACGATGACTTTGCGAAAATGTTGACACAAAAAACCGACCCTTTCTTGTAAAAAAAACTGCCCAGTTGAGGGTGAAAGATTTAATGTTTTTGACCAATTGTTTCGATATTTGTTGTCCGAAAGATCAAGCTTGAAAACGATACCGATCTGGTCAGGATTCGTCAAGTGTGTCGAAAGCTTTTGGCAAACATACAAGCACATACATTTTGCCTTTTATATATTAGATCATGAAAATTAATTTAGTAAATTAAGTTAAGGTAACATACATATTCCGCTTTATAATGAAGACTAGTGTGTATTTATTAGTATATAAATATATCAATAAAGAGATATTTGCCATATTGCACATTTTTTTTAACTTTCCTGTTTGAGATGTTTCCTTTCTTATTTCTTTTTTTTAACTAGACTGATTTGATTATTCTTGTATTATGGCATATCAACTCTTTTTATGATATTTAATGCCAAATCCAGTAATTTTGGAAAAAAAAGACTTTTATACTTCAAGGTCTTTATATTTTTAAATATTTATTCAGGGTGTACACTGTGGATATTTTCTTAAGGAAAAATGGTTTGTTTGTGTGTTTGTTTGTTTTTCTTTTTTGTTTGTTTGTTTTTTGTTTGTTTGTTTGTTTGTTTTTGTTTGTTTTTTTTTGGCTTTGCAGAATATGATTGAGTTTTGCAAAGGGAAAATAAAAAATAACATTAATGTTTAGTGCCTTTTAAGTCAGGAAGCCAGTATCTTCAAACAGCCTAATCTAATAGTAGTAAGCTCACTGACTGAGACGATATTTAATATGAATATAAATATTTGCACAAACATCAGCATACTTTATTTTGCATCATTTTATATTTAAAGAATGCCACTATTTATTTATGAAGTATAAATATTAAAACGTCAAAAAAACAAAATGTTGTTAAATTTTACCAATTAATATAATAGAAAAATAAATGAATAATGAACCTCAGAAAATCGAATGAAATCAAATAAATGGATTGTAATTTCCCATAATATCCGTTAAGAAATCGGTTAAATTGGAATTGCATTTCCTTTGGGGTTTCGCGATTACATTCTTTGCAAACATGGCGTTATCTTATCGTTCCAGCGGCAAAACGAAATATTTAAATTTTCAGAAAGAAAATTAAATGATTTTAACCAAATATAATTTTAAATATTTTCCCTGATGATCCTAGCAATTTCTGAAAGTTGGATTAGAATTGTACAGGAATAGTTATACGGTTGGGCAAACATCGGAGAAATTATACAATCCAAATGATTGTATAAAAGAGTGAACATATTATATTTACGAAAAAATTATCTATTATATAAAGGTCAGTTGTGTGCGTGTGTGTTCAAGTAAAACGAAAACTACAAAACGAACATCCACAAAGTTATTATATTATTGATCAGCGTTGCGTTGGCTGAATAATATCTAAAATCTAAAAAGAAAAATTTATTATAACGGATCAACTGAGCCAGGTTCGCCAAAGGTTCGATTTTTTAAACCATTTTATGTACTAATGTCGACAATATACAATATATATATGGAAGAGATTCTGATGCTGCGTGACTCTCTCGACCCAGTAGTGAAGAATTTCCAAACCAGCAGTAATGTCTGGTCGTAAATGGAAAGCAAAACGAAAGGAAAGTTGTAGAAAATGCAGAATCGGTTCTTAAGATGCAAGAAATAGTCGGTGCTGTTGCATGCAAGCTATACCCAAAACAATGGTAGTTCATAGAACCCCTTGTAAAGCAGAGAAAATTGACTTTAAAAGAAATTCATAACCTTGAAGAAGCTACGTGCATTGCTACAGCTGTAGGTCAAAGTAAAAAAGGTGCATGGACAAAGTGCGAGAATGTAAAACACAAGGAAATTACGTGGCACGATCTCAAATACATGAAGACTAAAAAATCAAGCTTTCTTATAAAAGCAACCTACGATATCTTATCAACAGCATTAAACCTTCGTGCCTAGTGATTTACGGTCGATACAAAACATGTGGGAAAACTGCTAATATAAAACATTTTCTTACTGGGTGTGAGCATTCAGTATTAAGCTACTCTTGGAGAAACAATGAAGTATTGAAGATTGTTGTGGAACCTGCGAGGATATGTTGGGTGACGCCAATAAAGATAAAGATATGTTGTGTGATGCCAATAAAGATAAAGATATGTTGTGTGATGCCAATAAAGATAAAGATATGTTGTGTGACGCCAATAAAGATAAAGATATGTTGTGTGATGCCAATAAAGATAAAGACATGTTGTGTGACGCCAATAAAGATAAAGATATGTTGTGTGACGCCAATAAAGATAAAGATATGTTGTGTGATGCCAATAAAGATAAAGATATGTTGTGTGACGCCAATAAAGATAAAGATATGTTGTGTGACACCAATAAAGATAAAGATATGTTGTGTGATGCCGATAAAGATATGTTGTGTGACACCAATAAAGATACAGATATGTTGTGTGACGCCAATAAAGATAAAGATATGTTGTGTGACGCCAATAAAGATTAAGATATGTTGTGTGACGCCAATAAAGATTAAGATATGTTGTGTGACGCCAATAAAGATTAAGATATGTTGTGTGACGCCAATAAAGATAAAGATATGTTGTGTGACGCCAATAAAGATTAAGATATGTTGTGTGACACCAATAAAGATTAAGATATGTTGTGTGACGCCAATAAAGATTAAGATATGTTGTGTGACGCCAATAAAGATTAAGATATGTTGTGTGACGCCAATAAAGATTAAGATATGTTGTGTGACGCCAATAAAGATTAAGATATGTTGTGTGACGCCAATAAAGATTAAGATATGTTGTGTGACGCCAATAAAGATTAAGATATGTTGTGTGACGCCAATAAAGATAAAGATATGTTATGTGACACCAATAAAGATAAAGATATGCTGTGTTACACCAATAAAGATAAAGATATGTTGTGTGACGCCATTAAAGATATGTTGTGTGACACCAATAAAGATATGTTGTGTGACGCCAATAAAGATATGTTGTGTTATGCCAATAAAGATAAAGATATGTTGTGTGACACCAATAAAGATAAAGATATGTTGTGTGACACCAATAAAGATAAAGATATGTTGTGTGACGCCAATAAAGATAAAGATATGTTGTGTGACGCCAATAAAGATTAAGATATGTTGTGTGACGCCAATAAAGATTAAGATATGTTGTGTGACGCCAATAAAGATTAAGATATGTTGTGTGACGCCAATAAAGATTAAGATATGTTGTGTGACGCCAATAAAGATTAAGATATGTTGTGTGACGCCAATAAAGATAAAGATATGTTATGTGACACCAATAAAGATAAAGATATGCTGTGTTACACCAATAAAGATAAAGATATGTTGTGTGACGCCATTAAAGATATGTTGTGTGACACCAATAAAGATATGTTGTGTGACGCCAATAAAGATATGTTGTGTTATGCCAATAAAGATAAAGATATGTTGTGTGACACCAATAAAGATAAAGATATGTTGTGTGACGCCAATAAAGATAAAGATATGTTGTGTGATGCCGATAAAGATATGTTGTGTGACGCCAATAAAGATAAAGATATGTTGTGTTACACCAATAAAGATAAAGATATGTTGGGTGACACCAATAAAGATAAAGATATGTTATGTGACGCCGATAAAGATATGTCGTTTGATGCCGATAAATATATGTTGTGTGACGCCAATAAAGATAAAGATATGTTGTGTGACGCCAATAAATATAAAGATATGTTGTATGACGCCAATAAAGGTAAAGATATGTTGTGTGACGCCAATAAAGATAAAGATATGTTGTGTGACGCCAATAAAGATAAAGATATGTATGTTGTGTGACGCCAATAAAGATAAAGATATGTATGTTGTGTGACGCCAATAAAGATGAAGATATGTTGTGTGACACCAATAAAGATAAAGATATGTTGTGTGACACCAATAAAGATAAAGATATGTTGTGTGACACCAATAAAGATAAAGATATGTTGTGTGACACCAATAAAGATAAAGATATGTTGTGTGACACCAATAAAGATAAAGATATGTTGTGTGACACCAATAAAGATAAAGATATGTTGTGTGACACCAATAAAGATAAAGATATGTTGTGTGACACAAATAAAAATAAAGATATGTTGTGTGACGCCAATAAAGATAAAGATGTTGTGTGACGCCAATAAAGATAAAGCTATGTAGTGTGATGCCAATAAAGATACAGATATGTTGTGTGACACCAATAAAGACAAAGATATGTTGTGTGACGCCAATAAAGTTAAAGATATGTTGTGTGACACCAATAAAGATAAAGATATGTGGTGTGACGCCAATAAAGATAAAGATATGTTGTTATGACGCCAATAAAGATAAAGATATGTTGTGTGACGCCAATAAAGATAAAGATATGTTGTGTGACGCCAATAAAGATAAAGATATGTTGTGTGACACCAATAAAGATGAAGATATGTTGTGTGACGCCGATAAAGATATGTCGTTTGATGCCGATAAAGATATGTTGTGTGACGCCAATAAAGATAAAGATATGTTGTGTGACGCCAATAAAGATAAAGATATGTTGTGTGACGCCAATAAAGATAAAGATACGTTGTGTGACGCCAATAAAGATAAAGATATGTTGTGTGACGCCAATAAAGATAAAGATATGTTGTGTGACACCAATAAAGATAAAGATATGTTGTGTGACACCAATAAAGATAAAGATATGTTATGTGATGCCAATAAAGATAAAGACATGTTGTGTGACACCACTAAAGATGAAGATATGTTGTGTGACGCCAATAAAGATAAAGATATGTATGTTGTGTTACGCCAATACAGATGAAGATATGTTGTGTGACACCAATAAAGATAAAGATATGTTGTGTGACACCAATAAAGATAAAGATATGTTGTGTGACACCAATAAAGATAAAGATATGTTGTGTGACACCAATAAAGATAAAGATATGTTGTGTGACACCAATAAAGATAAAGATATGTTGTGTGAAACCAATAAAGATAAAGATATGTTGTGTGACACCAATAAAGAAAAGGTATGTTATGTGACACCAATAAAGATAAAGATATATTGTGTGACGCCAATAAAGATAAAGATATGTTGTGTGACGCCAATAAAGATAAAGATATGTTGTATGACGCCAATAAAGATAAAGATATGTTGTGTGACACCACTAAAGATAAAGATATGTTGTGTGACGCCAATAAAGATACAGATATGTATGTTGTGTGACGCCAATAAAGATACAGATATGTTGTGTGACACCAATAAAGATAAAGATATGTTGTGTGACACCAATAAAGATAAAGATATGTTGTGTGACACCAATAAAGATAAAGATATGTTGTGTGACACCAATAAAGATAAAGATATGTTGTGTGACACCAATAAAGATAAAGATATGTTGTGTGACACCAATAAAGATAAAGATATGTTGTGTGACGCCAATAAAGATTAAGATATGTTGTGTGACGCCAATAAAGATTAAGATATGTTGTGTGACGCCAATAAAGATTAAGATATGTTGTGTGACGCCAATAAAGATAAAGATATGTTATGTGACACCAATAAAGATAAAGATATGCTGTGTTACACCAATAAAGATAAAGATATGTTGTGTGACGCCATTAAAGATATGTTGTGTGACACCAATAAAGATATGTTGTGTGACGCCAATAAAGATATGTTGTGTTATGCCAATAAAGATAAAGATATGTTGTGTGACACCAATAAAGATAAAGATATGTTGTGTGACGCCAATAAAGATAAAGATATGTTGTGTGACGCCAATAAAGATAAAGATATGTTGTGTGATGCCGATAAAGATATGTTGTGTGACGCCAATAAAGATAAAGATATGTTGTGTTACACCAATAAAGATAAAGATATGTTGGGTGACACCAATAAAGATAAAGATATGTTATGTGACGCCGATAAAGATATGTCGTTTGATGCCGATAAATATATGTTGTGTGACGCCAATAAAGATAAAGATATGTTGTGTGACGCCAATAAATATAAAGATATGTTGTATGACGCCAATAAAGGTAAAGATATGTTGTGTGACGCCAATAAAGATAAAGATATGTTGTGTGACGCCAATAAAGATAAAGATATGTATGTTGTGTGACGCCAATAAAGATAAAGATATGTATGTTGTGTGACGCCAATAAAGATGAAGATATGTTGTGTGACACCAATAAAGATAAAGATATGTTGTGTGACACCAATAAAGATAAAGATATGTTGTGTGACACCAATAAAGATAAAGATATGTTGTGTGACACCAATAAAGATAAAGATATGTTGTGTGACACCAATAAAGATAAAGATATGTTGTGTGACACCAATAAAGATAAAGATATGTTGTGTGACACCAATAAAAATAAAGATATGTTGTGTGACACCAATAAAGATAAAGATATGTTGTGTGACACCAATAAAGATAAAGATATGTTGTGTGACACAAATAAAAATAAAGATATGTTGTGTGACGCCAATAAAGATAAAGATGTTGTGTGACGCCAATAAAGATAAAGCTATGTAGTGTGATGCCAATAAAGATACAGATATGTTGTGTGACACCAATAAAGACAAAGATATGTTGTGTGACGCCAATAAAGATAAAGATATGTTGTGTGACACCAATAAAGATAAAGATATGTGGTGTGACGCCAATAAAGATAAAGATATGTTGTTATGACGCCAATAAAGATAAAGATATGTTGTGTGACGCCAATAAAGATAAAGATATGTTGTGTGACGCCAATAAAGATAAAGATATGTTGTGTGACACCAATAAAGATGAAGATATGTTGTGTGACGCCGATAAAGATATGTCGTTTGATGCCGATAAAGATATGTTGTGTGACGCCAATAAAGATAAAGATATGTTGTGTGACGCCAATAAAGATAAAGATATGTTGTGTGACGCCAATAAAGATAAAGATACGTTGTGTGACGCCAATAAAGATAAAGATATGTTGTGTGACGCCAATAAAGATAAAGATATGTTGTGTGACACCAATAAAGATAAAGATATGTTGTGTGACACCAATAAAGATAAAGATATGTTATGTGATGCCAATAAAGATAAAGACATGTTGTGTGACACCACTAAAGATGAAGATATGTTGTGTGACGCCAATAAAGATAAAGATATGTATGTTGTGTGACGCCAATAAAGATGAAGATATGTTGTGTGACACCAATAAAGATAAAGATATGTTGTGTGACACCAATAAAGATAAAGATATGTTGTGTGACACCAATAAAGATAAAGATATGTTGTGTGACACCAATAAAGATAAAGATATGTTGTGTGAAACCAATAAAGATAAAGATATGTTGTGTGACACCAATAAAGAAAAGGTATGTTATGTGACACCAATAAAGATAAAGATATATTGTGTGACGCCAATAAAGATAAAGATATGTTGTGTGACGCCAATAAAGATAAAGATATGTTGTATGACGCCAATAAAGATAAAGATATGTTGTGTGACACCACTAAAGATAAAGATATGTTGTGTGACGCCAATAAAGATACAGATATGTATGTTGTGTGACGCCAATAAAGATACAGATATGTTGTGTGACACCAATAAAGATAAAGATATGTTGTGTGACACCAATAAAGATAAAGATATGTTGTGTGACACCAATAAAGATAAAGATATGTTGTGTGACACCAATAAAGATAAAGATATGTTGTGTGACACCAATAAAGATAAAGATATGTTGTGTGACACCAATAAAGATAAAGATATGTTGTGTGACGCCAATAAAGATAAAGATGTTGTGTGACGCCAATAAAGATAAAGCTATGTAGTGTGACGCCAATAAAGATACAGATATGTTGTGTGACACCAATAAATATAAAGATATGTTGTGTGACGCCAATAAAGATAAAGATATGTTGTGTGACACCAATAAAGATAAAGATATGTTGTGTGACACCAATAAAGATAAAGATATGTGGTGTGACGCCAATAAAGATAAAGATATGTTGTATGACGCCAATAAAGATAAAGATATGTTGTGTGACGCCAATAAAGATAAAGATATGTTGTGTGACGCCAATAAAGATAAAGATATGTTCTGTGACGCCAATAAAGATAAAGATATGTTGTGTGACACCAATAAAGATGAAGATATGTT
Source organism: Euprymna scolopes (assembly GCF_053919585.1). Lineage (NCBI taxonomy): Eukaryota > Metazoa > Mollusca > Cephalopoda > Sepiida > Sepiolidae > Euprymna > Euprymna scolopes. The sequence continues at coordinate 147,425,781 of NC_136484.1, read as the reverse complement.
GTGTGACGCCGATAAAGATATGTCGTTTGATGCCGATAAAGATATGTTGTGTGACGCCAATAAAGATAAAGATATGTTGTGTGACGCCAATAAAGATAAAGATATGTTGTGTGACGCCAATAAAGATAAAGATATGTTGTGTGACGCCAATAAAGATAAAGATATGTTGTGTGACGCCAATAAAGATAAAGATATGTTGTGTGACGCCAATAAAGATAAAGATACGTTGTGTGACGCCAATAAAGATAAAGATATGTTGTGTGACGCCAATAAAGATAAAGATATGTTGTGTGACACCAATAAAGATAAAGATATGTTGTGTGACACCAATAAAGATAAAGATATGTTATGTGATGCCAATAAAGATAAAGACATGTTGTGTGACACCACTAAAGATAAAGATATGTTGTGTGACGCCAATAAAGATAAAGATATGTATGTTGTGTGACGCCAATAAAGATGAAGATATGTTGTGTGACACCAATAAAGATAAAGATATGTTGTGTGACGCCAATAAAGATAAAGATATGTTGTGTGACACCAATAAAGATGAAGATATGTTGTGTGACGCCGATAAAGATATGTCGTTTGATGCCGATAAAGATATGTTGTGTGACGCCAATAAAGATAAAGATATGTTGTGTGACGCCAATAAAGATAAAGATATGTTGTGTGACGCCAATAAAGATAAAGATACGTTGTGTGACGCCAATAAAGATAAAGATATGTTGTGTGACGCCAATAAAGATAAAGATATGTTGTGTGACACCAATAAAGATAAAGATATGTTGTGTGACACCAATAAAGATAAAGATATGTTATGTGATGCCAATAAAGATAAAGACATGTTGTGTGACACCACTAAAGATGAAGATATGTTGTGTGACGCCAATAAAGATAAAGATATGTATGTTGTGTGACGCCAATAAAGATGAAGATATGTTGTGTGACACCAATAAAGATAAAGATATGTTGTGTGACACCAATAAAGATAAAGATATGTTGTGTGACACCAATAAAGATAAAGATATGTTGTGTGACACCAATAAAGATAAAGATATGTTGTGTGAAACCAATAAAGATAAAGATATGTTGTGTGACACCAATAAAGAAAAGGTATGTTATGTGACACCAATAAAGATAAAGATATATTGTGTGACGCCAATAAAGATAAAGATATGTTGTGTGACGCCAATAAAGATAAAGATATGTTGTATGACGCCAATAAAGATAAAGATATGTTGTGTGACACCACTAAAGATAAAGATATGTTGTGTGACGCCAATAAAGATACAGATATGTATGTTGTGTGACGCCAATAAAGATACAGATATGTTGTGTGACACCAATAAAGATAAAGATATGTTGTGTGACACCAATAAAGATAAAGATATGTTGTGTGACACCAATAAAGATAAAGATATGTTGTGTGACACCAATAAAGATAAAGATATGTTGTGTGACACCAATAAAGATAAAGATATGTTGTGTGACACCAATAAAGATAAAGATATGTTGTGTGACACCAATAAAGATAAAGATATGTTGTGTGACACCAATAAAGATAAAGATATGTTGTGTGACGCCAATAAAGATAAAGATGTTGTGTGACGCCAATAAAGATAAAGCTATGTAGTGTGACGCCAATAAAGATACAGATATGTTGTGTGACACCAATAAATATAAAGATATGTTGTGTGACGCCAATAAAGATAAAGATATGTTGTGTGACACCAATAAAGATAAAGATATGTTGTGTGACACCAATAAAGATAAAGATATGTGGTGTGACGCCAATAAAGATAAAGATATGTTGTATGACGCCAATAAAGATAAAGATATGTTGTGTGACGCCAATAAAGATAAAGATATGTTGTGTGACGCCAATAAAGATAAAGATATGTTCTGTGACGCCAATAAAGATAAAGATATGTTGTGTGACACCAATAAAGATGAAGATATGTTGTGTGACGCCGATAAAGATATGTCGTTTGATGCCGATAAAGATATGTTGTGTGACGCCAATAAAGATAAAGATATGTTGTGTGACGCCAATAAAGATAAAGATATGTTGTGTGACGCCAATAAAGATAAAGATATGTTGTGTGACGCCAATAAAGATAAAGATATGTTGTGTGACGCCAATAAAGATAAAGATATGTTGTGTGACGCCAATAAAGATAAAGATACGTTGTGTGACGCCAATAAAGATAAAGATATGTTGTGTGACGCCAATAAAGATAAAGATATGTTGTGTGACACCAATAAAGATAAAGATATGTTGTGTGACACCAATAAAGATAAAGATATGTTATGTGATGCCAATAAAGATAAAGACATGTTGTGTGACACCACTAAAGATAAAGATATGTTGTGTGACGCCAATAAAGATAAAGATATGTATGTTGTGTGACGCCAATAAAGATGAAGATATGTTGTGTGACACCAATAAAGATAAAGATATGTTGTGTGACACCAATAAAGATAAAGATATGTTGTGTGACACCAATAAAGATAAAGATATGTTGTGTGACACCAATAAAGATAAAGATATGTTGTGTGACACCAATAAAGATAAAGATATGTTATGTGACACCAATAAAGATAAAGATATGTTGTGTGACACCAATAAAGATAAAGATATGTGGTGTGACGCCAATAAAGATAAAGATATGTTGTATGACGCCAATAAAGATAAAGATATGTTGTGTGACGCCAATAAAGATAAAGATATGTTGTGTGACGCCAATAAAGATAAAGATATGTTCTGTGACGCCAATAAAGATAAAGATATGTTGTGTGACACCAATAAAGATGAAGATATGTTGTGTGACGCCGATAAAGATATGTCGTTTGATGCCGATAAAGATATGTTGTGTGACGCCAATAAAGATAAAGATATGTTGTGTGACGCCAATAAAGATAAAGATATGTTGTGTGACGCCAATAAAGATAAAGATACGTTGTGTGACGCCAATAAAGATAAAGATATGTTGTGTGACGCCAATAAAGATAAAGATATGTTGTGTGACACCAATAAAGATAAAGATATGTTTTGTGACACCAATAAAGATAAAGATATGGTATGTGATGCCAATAAAGATAAATACATGTTGTGTGACACCACTAAAGATGAAGATATGTTGTGTGACGCCAATAAAGATAAAGATATGTATGTTGTGTGACGCCAATAAAGATGAAGATATGTTGTGTGACACCAATAAAGATAAAGATATGTTGTGTGACACCAATAAAGATAAAGATATGTTGTGTGACACCAATAAAGATAAAGATATGTTGTGTGACACCAATAAAGATAAAGATATGTTGTGTGAAACCAATAAAGATAAAGATATGTTGTGTGACACCAATAAAGAAAAGGTATGTTATGTGACACCAATAAAGATAAAGATATATTGTGTGACGCCAATAAAGATAAAGATATGTTGTGTGACGCCAATAAAGATAAAGATATGTTGTATGACGCCAATAAAGATAAAGATATGTTGTGTGACACCACTAAAGATAAAGATATGTTGTGTGACGCCAATAAAGATACAGATATGTATGTTGTGTGACGCCAATAAAGATAAAGATATGTTGTGTGACACCACTAAAGATAAAGATATGTTGTGTGACGCCAATAAAGATAAAGATATGTATGTTGTGTGACGCCAATAAAGATGAAGATATGCTGTGTGACACCAATAAAGATAAAGATATGTTGTGTGACACCAATAAAGATAAAGATATGTTGTGTGACACCAATAAAGATAAAGATATGTTGTGTGACACCAATAAAGATAAAGATATGTTGTGTGACACCAATAAAGATAAAGATATGTTGTGTGACGCCAATAAAGATAAAGATGTTGTGTGACGCCAATAAAGATAAAGCTATGTAGTGTGACGCCAATAAAGATACAGATATGTTGTGTGACACCAATAAATATAAAAATATGTTGTGTGACGCCAATAAAGATAAAGATATGTTGTGTGACACCAATAAAGATAAAGATATGTTATGTGACACCAATAAAGATAAAGATATGTTGTGTGACACCAATAAAGATAAAGATATGTGGTGTGACGCCGATAAAGATAAAGATATGTTGTGTGACGCCAATAAAGATAAAGATATGTTGTGTGACGCCAATAAAGATAAAGATACGTTGTGTGACGCCAATAAAGATAAAGATATGTTGTGTGACACCAATAAAGATAAAGATATGTTGTGTGACACCAATAAAGATAAAGATATGTTATGTGATGCCTATAAAGATAAAGATATGTTGTGTGACACCAATAAAGATGAAGATATGTTGTGTGACGCCGATAAAGATATGTCGTTTGATGCCGATAAAGATATGTTGTGTGACGCCAATAAAGATAAAGATATGTTGTGTGACGCCAATAAAGATAAAGATATGTTGTGTGACGCCAATAAAGATAAAGATATGTTGTGTGACGCCAATAAAGATAAAGATATGTTGTGTGACGCCAATAAAGATAAAGATATGTTGTGTGACGCCAATAAAGATAAAGATACGTTGTGTGACGCCAATAAAGATAAAGATATGTTGTGTGACACCAATAAAGATAAAGATATGTTGTGTGACACCAATAAAGATAAAGATATGTTATGTGATGCCAATAAAGATAAAGACATGTTGTGTGACACCACTAAAGATAAAGATATGTTGTGTGACGCCAATAAAGATAAAGATATGTATGTTGTGTGACGCCAATAAAGATGAAGATATGTTGTGTGACACCAATAAAGATAAAGATATGTTGTGTGACACCAATAAAGATAAAGATATGTTGTGTGACACCAATAAAGATAAAGATATGTTGTGTGACACCAATAAAGATAAAGATATGTTATGTGATGCCAATAAAGATAAAGATATGTTGTGTGCCGCCAATAAAGATAAAGATATGTTGTGTGACACCGATAAAGATATGTTGTGTGACACCAATAAAGATAAAGATATGTTGTGTGACGCCAATAAAGATAAAGATATGTTGTGTGACACCAATAAAGATAAAGATATGTTGTGTGACACCAATAAAGATAAAGATATGTTATGTGATGCCTATAAAGATAAAGATATGTTGTGTGACACCAATAAAGATGAAGATATGTTGTGTGACGCCGATAAAGATATGTCGTTTGATGCCGATAAAGATATGTTGTGTGACGCCAATAAAGATAAAGATATGTTGTGTGACGCCAATAAAGATAAAGATATGTTGTGTGACGCCAATAAAGATAAAGATATGTTGTGTGACGCCAATAAAGATAAAGATATGTTGTGTGACGCCAATAAAGATAAAGATATGTTGTGTGACGCCAATAAAGATAAAGATACGTTGTGTGACGCCAATAAAGATAAAGATATGTTGTGTGACACCAATAAAGATAAAGATATGTTGTGTGACACCAATAAAGATAAAGATATGTTATGTGATGCCAATAAAGATAAAGACATGTTGTGTGACACCACTAAAGATAAAGATATGTTGTGTGACGCCAATAAAGGTAAAGATATGTATGTTGTGTGACGCCAATAAAGATGAAGATATGTTGTGTGACACCAATAAAGATAAAGATATGTTGTGTGACACCAATAAAGATAAAGATATGTTGTGTGACACCAATAAAGATAAAGATATGTTGTGTAACACCAATAAAGATAAAGATATGTTATGTGATGCCAATAAAGATAAAGATATGTTGTGTGCCGCCAATAAAGATAAAGATATGTTGTGTGACACCGATAAAGATATGTTGTGTGACACCAATAAAGATAAAGATATGTTGTGTGACGCTAGTAAAGATAAAGATATGTTGTGTGACGCCAATAAAGATAAAGATATGTTGTGATACGCCAATAAAGATAAAGATATGTTGTGTGACACCAATAAAGATTAAGATATGTTGTGTGACACCAATAAAGATAAAGATATGTTGTGTGACACCAATAAAGATAAAGATATGTTGTGTGACGCCATTAACGATAAAGATATGTTATGTGACGCAAATAAAGATAAAGATATGTTGTGTGACACCAATAAATATAAAGATATGTTGTGTGACACCAATAAAGATAAAGATATGTTGTGTTACGCCAATAAAGATAAAGATATGTTGTGTGACACTAATAAAGATAAAGATATGTTGTGTGACGCCAATAAAGATAAAGATATGTTGTGTGACACCAATAAAGATAAAGATATGCTGTGTGACACCAATAAAGATAAAGATATGTTATGTGATGCCGATAAAGATATGTTGTGTGACACCGATAAAGATATGTTATGTGATGCCAATAAAGATAAAGATATGTTGTGTGACGCCAATAAAGATAAAGATATGTTGTGTGACACCAATAAAGATGAAGATATGTTGTGTGGAACCAATAAAGATAAAGATATGTTGTGTGACACCAATAAAAATAAAGATATGTTGTGTGACGCCAATAAAGATAAAGATATGTTGTGTGACGCCAATAAAGATAAAGATATATTGTGTGACACCAATAAAGATAAAGATATGTTGTGTGACGCCAATAAAGATAAAGATATGTGATGTGATTCCAATAAAGATAAAGATATGTTGTGTGACGCCAATAAAGATAAAGATATGTTGTGTGACACACATAAAGATAAAGATATGTTGTGTGGCACCAATAAAGATAAAGATATGTTGTGTGACACCAATAAAAATAAAGATATGTTGTGTGACGCCAATAAAGATAAAGATATGTTGTGTGACACCAATAAAGATAAAGATATGCTGTGTGACACCAATAAAGATAAAGATATGTTATGTGATGCCGATAAAGATATGTTGTATGACACTGATAAAGATATGTTATGTGATGCCAATAAAGATAAAGATATGTTGTGTGACGCCAATAAAGATAAAGATATGTTGTGTGACGCCAATAAAGATAAAGATATGTTGTGTGACGCCAATAAAGATAAAGATATGTTATGTAACGCCAATAAATATAAAGATATGTTGTGTGACGCCAATAAAGATAAAGATATGGTCTGTGACGCCAATAAATATAAAGAAATGTTGTGTGACACCAATAAAGATAAAGATATGTTGTGTGACACCAATAAAGATAAAGATATGTTGTGTGACACCAATAAAGATAAAGATATGTTGTGTGACGCCAATAAAGATAAAGATATATTGTGTGACACCAATAAAGATAAAGATATGTTGTGAGACGCCAATAAAGATAAAGATATGTTGTGTGACACCAATAAAGATAAAGATATGTTGTGTGACGCCAATAAAGATAAAGATATGTTACGTGACGCCAATAAAGATAAAGATATGTTGTGTGACGCCAATAAAGATAAAGATATGTTGTGTGACACCAATAAAGATTAAGATATGTTGTGTGACGCCAATAAAGATTAAGATATGTTGTGTGACACCAATAAAGATAAAGATATGTTGTGTGACACCAATAAAGATAAAGATATGTTGTGTGACGCCAATAAAGATAAGGATATGTTGTGTGACACCAATAAAGATAAAGATATGTTGTGTGACGCCATTAAAGATAAAGATATGTTATGTGACGCCAATAAAGATAAAGATATGTTGTGTGACACCAATAAATATAAAGATATGTTGTGTGACACCAATAAAGATAAAGATATGTTGTGTGACGCCAATAAAGATGAAGATATGTTGTGTGACACTAATAAAGATAAAGATATGTTGTGTGACGCCAATAAAGATAAAGATATGTTGTGTGACACCAATAAAGATAAAGATATGCTGTGTGACACCAATAAAGATAAAGATATGTTATGTGATGCCGATAAAGATATGTTGTGTGACACCGATAAAGATATGTTATGTGATGCCAATAAAGATAAAGATATGTTGTGTGACGCCAATAAAGATAAAGATATGTTGTGTGACACCAATAAAGATAAAGATATGTTGTGTGGCACCAATAAAGATAAAGATATGTTGTGTGACACCAATAAAAATAAAGATATGTTGTGTGACACCAATAAAGATAAAGATATGTTGTGTGACGCCAATAAAGATAAAGATATGTTATGTAACGCCAATAAATATAAAGATATGTTGTGTGACACCAATAAAGATAAAAATATGTTGTGTGACACCAAAAAAGATAAAGATATGTTAAGTGATGCCAATAAAGATAAAGATATGTTGTGTGACACCAATAAAGATAAAGATATGTTGGGTGACACCAATAAAGATAAAGATATGCTGTGTGACACCAATAAAGATAAAGATATGTTATGTGATGCCGATAAAGATATGTTGTGTGACGCCAATAAAGATAAAGATATGGTCTGTGACGCCAATAAATATAAAGATATGTTGTGTGACACCAATAAAGATAAAGATATGTTGTGTGACACCAATAAAGATAAAGATATGTTGTGTTACACCAATAAAGATAAAGATATGTTGTGTGACGCCAATAAAGATAAAGATATATTGTGTGACACCAATAAAGATAAAGATATGTTGTGTGACGCCAATAAAGATAAAGATATGTTGTGTGACACCAATAAAGATAAAGATATGTTGTGTGACGCCAATAAAGATGAAGATATGTTATGTGATGCCAATAAAGATAAAGATATGTTATGTGACACCAATAAAGATAAAGATATGTTGTGTGACACCAATAAAGATAAAGATATGTTATGTGATGCCAATAAAGATAAAGATATATTGTGTGACACCAATAAAGATAAAGATATGTTATGTGATGCAAATAAAGATAAAGATATATTATGTGACACCAATAAAGATAAAGATATGTTGTGTGACGCCAATAAAGATAAAGATATGTTACGTGACGCCAATAAAGATAAAGATATGTTGTGTGACGCCAATAAAGATAAAGATATGTTATGTAACGCCAATAAATATAAAGATATGTTGTGTGACACCAATAAAGATAAAGATATGTTGTGTGACGCCAATAAAGATAAAGATATGTTGTGTGACGCCAATAAAGATAAAGATATGTTATGTAACGCCAATAAATATAAAGATATGTTGTGTGACATCAATAAAGATAAAGATATGTTGTGTGACACCAAAAAAGATAAAGATATGTTAAGTGACGCCAATAAATATAAAGATATGTTGTGTGACACTAATAAAGATAAAGATATGTTGTGTGACGCCAATAAAGATAAAGATATGTTGTGTGACACCAATAAAGATAAAGATATGCTGTGTGACACCAATAAAGATAAAGATATGTTATGTGATGCCGATAAAGATATGTTGTGTGACACCGATAAAGATATGTTATGTGATGCCAATAAAGATAAAGATATGTTGTGTGACGCCAATAAAGATAAAGATATGTTGTGTGACACCAATAAAGATAAAGATATGTTGTGTGGCACCAATAAAGATAAAGATATGTTGTGTGACACCAATAAAAATAAAGATATGTTATGTGACGCCAATAAAGATAAAGATATGTTGTGTGACACCAATAAAGATAAAGATATGTTGTGTGACGCCAATAACGATAAAGATATGTTGTGTGACGCCAATAACGATAAAGATATGTTGTGTGACGCCAATAAAGATAAAGATATGTTATGTAACGCCAATAAATATAAAGATATGTTGTGTGACACCAATAAAGATAAAGATATGTTGTGTGACACCAAAAAAGATAAAGATATGTTAAGTGATGCCAATAAAGATAAAGATATATTGTGTGACACCAATAAAGATAAAGATATGTTGGGTGACACCAATAAAGATAAAGATATGCTGTGTGACACCAATAAAGATAAAGATATGTTATGTGATGCCGATAAAGATATGTTGTGTGACGCCAATAAAGATAAAGATATGGTCTGTGACGCCAATAAATATAAAGATATGTTGTGTGACACCAATAAAGATAAAGATATGTTGTGTGACACCAATAAAGATAAAGATATGTTGTGTGACACCAATAAAGATAAAGATATGTTGTGTGACGCCAATAAAGATAAAGATATATTGTGTGACACCAATAAAGATAAAGATATGTTGTGTGACGCCAATAAAGATAAAGATATGTTGTGGGACACCAATAAAGATAAAGATATGTTGTGTGACGCCAATAAAGATGAAGATATGTTATGTGATGCCAATAAAGATAAAGATATGTTGTGTTACACAAATAAAAATAAGGATATGTTGTGTGATGCCAATAAAGGTAAAGATATATTGTGTGATGCCAATAAAGATAAAGATATGTTATGTGACACCAATAAAGATAAAGATATGTTGTGTGACACCAATAAAGATAAAGATATGTTATGTGATGCCAATAAAGATAAAGATATGTTATGTGACACCAATAAAGATAAAGATATGTTGTGTGACGCCAATAAAGATAAAGATATGTTATGTGACACCAATAAAGATAAAGATATGTTGTGTGATTCCAATAAAGATAAAGATATGGTATGTGATGCCAATAAAGATAAAGACATATTGTGTGACACCAATAAAGATAAAGATATTTTATGTGATGCCAATAAAGATAAAGATATATTATGTGACTCCAATAAAGATAAAGATATGTTGTGTGACGCCAATAAAGATAAAGATATGTTACGTGACGCCAATAAAGATAAAGATATGTTGTGTGACGCCAATAAAGATAAAGATATGTTATGTAACGCCAATAAATATAAAGAAATGTTGTGTGACACCAATAAAGATAAAGATATGTTGTGTGACACCAATAAAGATAAAGATATGTTGTGTGACACCAATAAAGATAAAGATATGTTGTGTGACGCCAATAAAGATAAAGATATATTGTGTGACACCAATAAAGATAAAGATATGTTGTGAGACGCCAATAAAGATAAAGATATGTTGTGTGACACCAATAAAGATAAAGATATGTTGTGTGACGCCAATAAAGATAAAGATATGTTACGTGACGCCAATAAAGATAAAGATATGTTGTGTGACGCCAATAAAGATAAAGATATGTTGTGTGACACCAATAAAGATTAAGATATGTTGTGTGACGCCAATAAAGATTAAGATATGTTGTGTGACACCAATAAAGATAAAGATATGTTGTGTGACACCAATAAAGATAAAGATATGTTGTGTGACGCCAATAAAGATAAGGATATGTTGTGTGACACCAATAAAGATAAAGATATGTTGTGTGACGCCATTAAAGATAAAGATATGTTATGTGACGCCAATAAAGATAAAGATATGTTGTGTGACACCAATAAATATAAAGATATGTTGTGTGACACCAATAAATATAAAGATATGTTGTGTGACACCAATAAAGATAAAGATATGTTGTGTGACGCCAATAAAGATAAAGATATGTTGTGTGACACTAATAAAGATAAAGATATGTTGTGTGACGCCAATAAAGATAAAGATATGTTGTGTGACACCAATAAAGATAAAGATATGCTGTGTGACACCAATTAAGATAAAGATATGTTATGTGATGCCGATAAAGATATGTTGTGTGACACCGATAAAGATATGTTATGTGATGCCAATAAAGATAAAGATATGTTGTGTGACGCCAATAAAGATAAAGATATGTTATGTGACACCAATAAAGATAAAGATATATTGTGTGACACCAATAAAGATAAAGATATATTATGTGACACCAATAAAGATAAAGATATGTTGTGTGACGCCAATAAAGATAAAGATATGTTACGTGACGCCAATAAAGATAAAGATATGTTGTGTGACGCCAATAAAGATAAAGATATGTTATGTAACGCCAATAAATATAAAGATATGTTGTGTGACACCAATAAAGAAAAAGATATGTTGTGTGACGCCAATAAAGATAAAGATATGTTGTGTGACGCCAATAAAGATAAAGATATGTTATGTAACGCCAATAAATATAAAGATATGTTGTGTGACACCAATAAAGATAAAGATATGTTGTGTGACACCAAAAAAGATAAAGATATGTTAAGTGATTCCAATAAAGATAAAGATATGTTGTGTGACGCCAATAAAGATAAAGATATGTTGTGTGACACCAATAAAGATAAAGATATGTTGTGTGACGCCAATAAAGATAAAGATATGTTGTGTGACGCCAATAAAGATAAAGATATGTTATGTAACGCCAATAAATATAAAGATATGTTGTGTGACACCAATAAAGATAAAGATATGTTGTGTGACACCAATAAAGATAAAGATATGTTAAGTGATGCCAATAAAGATAAAGATATGTTGTGTGACACCAATAAAGATAAAGATATGTTGTGTGACACCAATAAAGATAAAGATATGTTGTGTGACGCCAATAAAGATAAAGATATATTGTGTGACGCCAATAAAGATAAAGATATGTTGTGTGACGCCAATAAAGATAAAGATATGTTGTGTGACACCAATAAAGATAAAGATATGTTGTGTGACGCCAATAAAGATGAAGATATGTTATGTGATGCCAATAAAGATAAAGATATGTTGTGTGACACAAATAAAGATAAAGATATGTTGTGTGATGCCAATAAAGATAAAGATATGTTGTGTGATGCCAATAAAGATAAAGATATGTTGTGTGATGCCAATAAAGATAAAGATATGTTATGTGACACCAATAAAGATAAAGATATGTTGTGTGACACCAATAAAGATAAAGATATGTTATGTGATGCCAATAAAGATAAAGATATGTTATGTGACACCAATAAAGATAAAGATATGTTGTGTGACGCCAATAAAGATAAAGATATGTTATGTGACACCAATAAAGATAAAGATATGTTGTGTGATGCCAATAAAGATAAAGATATGTTATGTGATGCCAATAAAGATAAAGATATATTGTGTGACACCAATAAAGATAAAGATATTTTATGTGATGCCAATAAAGATAAAGATATATTATGTGACACCAATAAAGATAAAGATATGTTGTGTGACGCCAATAAAGATAAAGATATGTTACGTGACGCCAATAAAGATAAAGATATGTTGTATGACACCAATAAAGATAAAGATATGTTGTGTGACGCCAATAAAGCTCAAAATATCACAAATAGAGCAATTCATTTCGTTAAAGAAGGAAATAATTCAAAATCTTTATGTAAAAATAGGCAGAGATCGTCATTGTTTGATGGCTGTACGGATTAGCGCCTTGCATTCGACTTAGAATGCGAACTTGTATTTCCAACCGAAATGACGTTAACGGATCAGCATCCGGATGTTTTCATTTGGTTCGTTTCTCGTTGCATTAACGGTTTTATTTGAGGAAAATTTTTGACTGAGCACATCAACGTCAGTTGGAAAGATAGGAAGATCTACGAGAAGAATGTATCAAAAATCGCTGGAAAACCATTGTATTTCCTATTGAAGTCAGATGCTGAGGTTTCATTGCAAACGTTCTTTAATAGTGTTGGTCTTTCTCCGCCAGACAAGAAAAGATACACAGAGAAAATACAAGACAAGGCTCTATCTGCATCGTTGTGGATATGGGAATCCCACAGATTGACAACAATCCAACAAAGTCTGGTGGTATCGTGAGATACTGCTGGGCCATTCTGATAATGATGCTTCAACTGTGAAATCATGCCTGAACCCAGAGTCATCATCTGATGAAGGCTTTGTTAGAAGTAATGCTTCTGTAAAAACAAGTTATTGTATAAAATGGTGTGTGTGTGTGTATATATATATATATATATATATATATATATATATATATATATATATATCGCTTAAATTTAGCTTTACATGCTAGCATGAGTTGATTCGTTTTTAGAAGTTGAATTCCAAACTAACCTAACTTTGACCAGACCTTTGTATTTTTCTTTATCTGAAGTACATCCTTATCACTTCCTCCTATGTTTTCCTTGGCATTCCCACATGAACTCTACCTGCTACCTCAATTGTTCTATATCTGCTAACCCAAGAACTATCCTCGATTCTTTCACCGTGATCATACCATCAAAGTTTCCAGTTCTGCACACATTCCCCTATACTGTCCAGCTTCACGACTCATATCATATCTCCATTGTATCATTCTCATATCATTTATCTCCATGGAACGCATGTCCCCAGTAAATAATAAATAATATAAAGATATGGCCAAGTTTTACTTTCATACGTCATCACATCGCATGCACATGCTTGGTCGACAGTAGTAATACTCTGTTAGTCAGTAATTAAACAGCTTTTTGAATTTACTCCATCTACATCTACTAATTTTTACAGTCACACCTGCAGTTGCTCCACTTTGTGCTCTTAATGTACCATCAGTGTAAAAGAACTTTGGAACAAACTCGATAATTGTAAAAAGAGAAACTTTTTTTTTTAATCAAAATTGAACTGTTTTTCTTAATTTTATTTATTAACAGTTCTTTTAAATGAAATAAGAAGTTAAAATAATCAAATAAATCTTTTTATCCAGAAACCCTACACTAAGGAGGACCTGCTCTATGCAACCGAACACGTAATTTAGAAGAGCTATGTAAACAGGGGAGGTAAGTCAGTCTGTCATTTTTCACACCCGTGTCAATGAAGAACCGAAAAAATATGATAAAATTTTTATATCTGTAATTAAAAATTCTATTTAATAATTTTCTCTAATTCTTGGTGTACATACCTATTTTGCCTGATACGTAAGTGTACGAAAATGTTTTATTGTTAATTTATTTGAAATTGTTATATTGCATCTTTGCATTTCTATATGTGAACAATTGTTTGGTACTTATGCACTTATGTTACCCTGCTGAAATAATAACGTTATTATTTAAAAAGCGATTCTTAACGTGGGAAGGGAAGGGTGTTTTATTCTGTACTTTCACCTAACTATTTAATATAAAATGAGGTACTTGTGCACTTATTGATCCGTGCTGAAATAACGTTATTATTTAGAAAGCCATTCTGAACATGGGAGGGGAAAGTATTTTGTACATATTCTTTATTTTAACCTTACAATTTAATAGAAACAGATATCATAAAACTTTAATTAAACTTGAAAATACTATTGCAAAAAATAGCGTGGATCAATAAGTGAACTAGCACCTAAAAAGATATCGTAAAACTTAGGCACTGCCAAACGAATGTGAAGAATTGTGAAAAAAGGAGCGCATGATTCCGTGACGTCAGACTTCTGTTAACTATACGAACTATGGAAAAGCAGAAGCGACATAATGATCTTTTTAAAACATTTGTTTATCTTTTTCAAACTGTAATTAATAATTAATCTTTGTTATAATTTTGTTAGGGTTTAAGATTTACAGTTTAATGATTAATAATATTATAAACATTTCTATATTAAATACGAAATACGGTTTTATTAAATGTTCATGTTCGGCTGCCATTCTTTTGTTCGGTAAACAAAGACAAACAAAATATGAGGGGGGCTACAAAATACTTAATATTTGTGCAATAATATTTTCAAATCTGTTTTAATCTGGCGATAAAATAGCTGACAAGAGCCATGTTTATATGAAAACTTAATATTAAAAAAAAATTAAACACAATTAAAAATCTATGCTGTAACGGAACATTTTGAAATAATTGAATTTTAATCGTTTTAATCTTTTAAAAATTAATTAATTTTTAGGAAATTTCTTTTTCTTAACATTAATTAATTAGAAAAAACGCTATTTAAAAAAACATAATGATATTATATTTATATCATTTTTTTTTAATTGCAAATTCAAGGTAAGTTTTTGTTCAATACGTGTATTTAGATTTTTTTTTAATAAATATTTTTTACTTATTTGAACGCTTATGTTTCATAATAAATAGAAATTTCGATCGATGTAAATATATTTTGTTCAAATTTCGAAAAAAAATAATATGAGGGGGCACGCACTAAAAATTATTTCCTCTCGTATATTTTAGGGAAACTGCATTTTATATGTAATTTCATTCTAAAATGGATAAGTATCGAAAATTTCACGAAAATCTAACCATTAGTTGATTTTTGCTAGATTTATTAAACACGGGTATGTTTTCACGTTCGGAATGCTTACTACATGGAAACGTTATTTTAAAGCGCCAATTATGTAAAAACGATTTTCGTCTCGCAATTTAATTATTTTCGTACGATAAAAATTTTTTTTTTAATTATTACTAGTTTATTTTGCCCTTCTTTTATACTGATAATATTAATTTGTTATAAAGTTACATCGTGTTACATATAGGGGAGTTAATTCTGTGGTGACTTTTGGAGGTGCCTGGTAAAACTTAAATTTTACTTGAAAGTATTATTTTTTTTAAAAAAAACAGCACGGTAACGTAAGTGCATAAGCACAGATTATATTTTCATAATTACATTCCAAGTCATTAACATGAATATCTTCTGTGTCCTAACTGCTGACTGTGAGTTGTATTTAAAACTAAGAACGTTCGTTTTTTTTTTTTTAATCTTACGTATAATCTTAACCTTAACATGGTTTCATTTTTGTTGCATTCACTTCCTTTTCGTTTTCCCTTTTTATTTGCTAGCATGAGTCTTCACCCGATGACACATTCATCTACCAGATAGACTATCTTATCAGTACCATCATGGCTCCCGTTATAGATTTGCTTCGGTTCCCAAATGATTACATTTTTAGAAAGATAAGAATAAGAAAACGACCCTTAAGGGAAAAGAAAAAATGTTTAAAAAGTTTTATTCAACACACGAAAAAGTTCCTCTGAAATTTTTGCTTTGTAATCCATTTTTTTTTTTAATACTTTTTTTTTTTTTAGAAGTTTGTCGGGTAATGTATAAAGGTCGCGGCTATGGAAGCACGCGAGAAAAAAAAATCTTTTTAAGCATTAAAAATAGTTTTATGTTGTGTTATTTATTACTAAATGAGTTATCATTTCTGGCACTTCTTCGGTATTAGAACGAAATTCGAAATATTGAATTTCAATTAAAACCAATGGTATCTGCTTAATTATCATGTCGCACTAATTAACATATCCAAAAGTTGCGAAAAACGATCAGGTGGAAAAGTAATTATTAATGAAAATAGTTTTCGAAGACAGAAAAAAATAATTTTGCTAAGATTTTACAAAATAATTACTTCCCTTGTTACGAGTCGAACTCTCTGGTTTCTGTTCTCTTTTAGCAAAATTCAATATTTCGATGTTTGAATTTCGTTCTAGTACTAGTTTTTTTTAATCGACATGATGGGACTCTTCAGTACTAATTAATTTGATGGATAGTAAATGTTTCTCAAGCTTATGATGTTTATGGCTCCCTTTAATTTAGTGCAAGGGATTTATGACCCCTTTATGTCAATTCAAGTTCTTATACCTCGATCTCTGCGACCTGTTCCTAAATTTGATACATTTAGAGAAGTCGTTTATGGCCAACGGTATGCAGAGGTCTGGGGTAAGCTCTGGTAATGCTCGGTGCTACCTCTTTGAGCGTATGCCCCAAAACTAGTATAAATCTCCAAGTATTGAAAAATATTATGAGAAAGAGTGATATAGATCGCACCCTCCAATTTGGATGTCTGGAGCAGTGCGTCATTTCCATCACCAGAGTTTCAGGTGGAAAAGTAATATCCCAAGTTTCAAATTCCAAGAAATGCAATGCAAAATAAAAACCATACGAAAAATGTTTCTTTGTAGTAAAGGAAGGGAGGCAGAGCTAATGAACACACACATACACACACACACACACACACACACACACACACACACACACACACACACACGTACTAGCAGGCCGTCCGGAATTGCCCGGCCATAAAATACGCTTTAATATGATATTTTGATTAATGCAGATTTATTATCTATTATTAAATTATATTGGACCAAATATATAGTAACGATTTAAAAGGTTTTTAAAAAAATGATTCTTGCGCCACTGCCAAGAATCAAAACCAAAACGTTTAGCTAACAATTTACTTTTTCTTTTGACGTTAATGCCTGAGCTATGAAGACATGTTTGCTGCAAAGGTAAAAATTAAAACCCGAACCAATAGCTATTACGCATGGATATTCGTAATGGCGTCGTTCGACCTTCATCTGACAAATTCCATTTTTTTTTTTAATTTTCACACTTTTGCACCGATATTCCCCGGCTAAAACCCAAATATAAATTTTTGCATGGGTTCGAATACCCTATATATTAAGTTTCATGTCTGTAGATCAAAAAGAAGTTTGATAGGCAATTTTTTTAAAAACAAATATATATATATATATATATATATATATATATATATATATATATACATAGGCATACATAAATATATATAGGAAGAGGTTTGTGTTTACTGTAAACGTTTTTACGCAAATATTACGCAAGTATAAATCATGTAGAACATCTGCATGAATATAATTACACGTAATAGTTAACTAAAGATGATCATCCCATGAGAAAACCGAAAAAACTAATACGGAATTATTAAAATGAATCTTTAAAAGATTATGCAAATTAGCTAGATCGTGTGTAGATAAATGCAATTCCACGACCCATATATAACAAAGTTGTATTTTCTTTTTGAATAAATAGCAAAAAGGGGTTTTAATATGAATATTAATGCACAAAAATCACAAATTTATAGGAGTATAGATACATACAGACACTAGTGTTTCATCCTTTCAGGAATAATCAGTGCAAGGAGTCACAATTACCGCCGGTCGAGAGATTCAAATCCAGCCACGAAGACATGTCTGACTCCATTAGCAAGGAACAAACTATTCAGTCAACGTTAAGCATAGCGAGAAATGTAGTTGAAATTAACATTTATATAAATCGTAAATGTCATTCAAGAAAGCCGAGAATCTACTTGTGATTTTTAACATCACGATCTGCGCACGTGGGCTTAAGTAATTGACTTATTTCATTTCGACGTAAAGTGCTCCAAAATAAGGACCAACTTTTTAAAGGTGCAGACAAAATTATTGCTATAATTATTTTTTTTATTTATTTTAATTATATATATATGTTAAATGAATATTAACAATTTTTATACCTACAGACACTAGTGTGTCGTACTCATGCAATCATCAGTGTAGTAAATGATAATTACTGCTGGTCAAGGGACTCAGACTCAGTCACAAAGCTACCCAAGATTCGTAGGTAAGCGTGTTTCCTCTAGGCCAGCGGCAACAAACACATAGATATAAAACATTTAACTACTTTAAATATGGTGTCGACTTGCATTCACAATAGATCGTCAAAGTATTCAATGACAGGAAGTTGGAATAATGCGTTTTCATTAAAGTTGAACGATTGTTTTAATTCTCTAAATAAGCCTCAACCTTAATTTCTTAAAAGGACTTCATAACTATAATATTTTTAAATAAATATTAACAATTTTTATACCTACAGACACTAGTGTTTCATGCTTATGGAATCATCAATGTAGGAAGTGATAATTATTGCTGGTCGAGAGACTTGAACTCAGTCACAAAGCCACGCTTACCTTTATAGGCTAGGTATTCGAAAAAATATAAAGGTTGGGCTTAGGGAATCTTAAGAAGTAATTAAAATTGCTTAATTGATGCCTAATGACTATGAATCAAACTCGATGCAAATCTGAATTTTCAAATGAGAAGTTGTAACCATATTACGTCCCTAAACACCTTGTAAAATACTTCAAATAAACAAAAGTTGGAGTAAACATCGGAGGTATCTGAATTTTATGAAGAGCTGCCATCCTCTTTTCAACCCCTTTTGCATAAAGCTGCATTAAACCACGGCCACCGAGATATAGAAGGCCTGTTAACTGAAAAATGCCTGCAGGCAATGTAGGTAAGATTTATCGAACTGTTACTGTCGATACTATATGAAGGCATTTTTAAAAAGAGCATTAAAGCATATTAAAAAAGAAAATAAAGAAACCCAATTCGATTACTAATGAAACTGAACTTTATTCAATATAAAATATAAATATTATCTATGTAAAATTACGCAATTTTAAAGCATATACAATCTAATACTGATAAAACTGAATTATGAATTTAGGGAACAGACAATTAAAGAAACATAAAATACAAAAAATTCTTGCCCTTCAGGACAAGATCACAGTGTAGTAGTATCCGATGCTACAATTCACCTTTTCTGTCCTCGGTCGGTGGAGGAGAAATCTATTATGACTAGGACAATTTTCATTTTTGTTCTTATTCAGAGTGCTCTTTATTGGGGAGTTGGGTTTTCCCCACAAAATTATATGTTGAAATATTTAAATAACTATTACTTTTTATACAGAAATTATATTCAAAGTTTTGGTTTTCTGTTCTTCTATGTACATTTTTCCTATGTTTTTCTTCAAAATGTGTAGCGTATTTTCATCAGTTACATGGTATCCTATACTCCGCTATAGTCTTCATTGTCATATCAGTGCAGAATACATGAATACGAAAATGAAGTTCACATAACTACTAAAAGACAATCATACCATAATGTGAACATTGATTAAAAACTAAGAAAATATGGTAAACATCTACGATATTAAATCAGGGTGGAGGTGAATTTGGGAGGGGACATTATTATTATTATTATTATTATTATTATTATTATTATTTCATTCACTTAAGTGACAACAAGTCTCCTCAGATTTCCAATGTTCTCCACCTCTTGACCACTTGTGCAGATGATTGCACGCAACAGCCGTTTGCCATTGATTTCTCGTTGTCATCAGCCATTGGTGTTTCCTGTGGTTTGGGTGACAAAATGCTTCCTCAAGGTACCAGATTTGAACTGCACACTTCCAGTAGAGGTCTGGTTAGTACTCTCCCACCTCAGACTTTCCATTCTCCCTGGCCCTTCACAACTAGTTTGTGTGAAGCCAGTCAATGTCATCTACAGTTTTTTGGGGTTTTTTCGGCACTTCACAGGGAACGTGAACCCTGCGTAAACGAGTTTTAATTTAATGGCTGCTCCCTGAGGTTTTCTTTCACTTTCTTCGTATATACCTCATACACATTTTTTGTAATCGAGCATGTATTTTATTTTTTGAATTTTTTTTATTTCTTTAATTAAATTTGATTCATACTTTTATTTCGTGATTGTTTTTATTTTATTTTCATTTTGTTTTAATTTATTTTTATTATTATATTTTCCACACTAATATTTTTATCTTTTGTTACATTTATTTTTTCATACACATTCAAATAATGTTTTTGGTCTTTTTTTTTTTTTCTTGCCTCAAATAATACCTTCAAAAAAGTTTTCGTGATTAAATAAACCAATGAAAATCTTTTGTGCATGCACTTTTTAGGGAGCAGCCATTAAATTAAAACCCGTTTACGCAGGGTCCATATTCCTTGTGAAATACCTTTTTTTATTATTGTTGTTGTAATAATAATAATAATAATAATAATAATAATAATAATAATAACGGTGCTTGTGCAGTGTACACACCGTGCTATATTTTAGATATGATTTTCAAATTAAATTAAATTTTTATGGTATCTTTTTTTTCATTAATTGTTAGGTGAAAGTGCAGAATAGTTAGAAATTTCCTCCTCCTGTTAAGAATGGCTTTCTAAATACCGTTATTATTTCAGCACGGTGCGAACAACATTTATTTATAAGATAAAACACAAGAAAATATGTTAACTAAAATTTAATGCATTCTTTATTTTTAGTTCAAAACTTAAATTAAAACTGATTAGTTAATGATTTCTTAAAATGAATTTGTGTTCGTATGTCTGCGGAGATAATAGAGACTTTTCTATTCCATTTCCCATTTCAGTCATGTAAATTATTTACAGATGAAATGTTATAAAACAAACAAAAACTTTTAAGTTTTAAATATATTTCAAAGAAATAAATTACGCCCGTTGCTAAAATATTGAATCTATCGATCGTTTTAGTTAAAAAAAAAATAAAAATAAAAATAAAAAAATAAAAATAAAAATCTGCCGTGAAAAATGCTTCCAACTTTAAAATATTTGGAAGTACTCAACGAAGAGTTTTATCTATTATTAAAAGAATGGACAGAAAAATATTCTTATATAAAAATTTTTTGTTTTGAGGTTTAAAAAAATGAAAAAATATTTTTCGATAGAAATAAAAGTTCGAAACATGTTCACTTACCGTTTAGATTTAGATTAAAATTATCTCAATGCTGAAAAAACATAGATAACATTACTTTTGGGAATGCACATCGCGCGCGCGCGCGTGTGTGTGTGTGTGTGTGTGTGTGTGTGTGTGTGTGTGTGTGTGTGTGTGTGTGTGTGTGTGTGTGTGTGTGTGTGTGTGTGTATCCGGCGTTGCCCGGGTTTTTGGAGGTGTGCGTGTTGAGCAAAAAAAAAAGTGGTAGTAAGAAGGCAGGCTCAAACCCGTACCGCGAAGGAGAAAAAGAATGGGGAAAAATCCTGACGTCTTTGCTGTTACGACCACCGCCAAACCGGAAGTGACGTAGGTTTAAATTAAGGCTAGAGAATCGAAAAAAGGGGAAGACTGTCGAAAATATCGGCGAAAAAAGCGATCCCCCCCTGTAGAAAAGTGCCCGGTTAAGAGTGAAGAAATTAATGTTTCTAGCCAATTTTTCGGCATTTGTCGTCTGAAAGGGTGAGCGTCAAATCGATACTGATCTTGTGAAAATCCGTCGCCTCTGTCGAAAGTTTTAGGCAGACATGCAAACATACATACATTTATGTATTGGTAGCTCAAATTTTCGACCCAAACCGAACAAATAATAACAGTACAAACTTGTAAAATAAAATTAATTCGTCATAATTTTTGTTGTATTCTTAAGAAGAAAGATTATAAAAAAATCTCATATATTTTTTTTTGTATTTTACTCTCCGTAAAACCGGAGAATTTAAAAAAAAATCCCCAAAAAGCTAGAAACGGGGAAAATAGAACGCAATGGACTTATTACATAATTTCATGCAAAAAATGAAAACAACGCGATTTTTAAAATTCTCTCAAAATATTTTCGCTAATTTTTTTACAGACTTATTTTTCAAAAATGGCTGAACTATATATATAAGGAACCCCTCCCAAACGCGATCTTATCAGAATTGGGTTTTTTTTTTTTTTTTTTTTTTTTTTTTTTTTTTTGACATATTAAAATGTAATAAAATGATGAAGCAAAATATATTTGATGTTGGGTTCTAATCATTACCGATTTATACGTTTTTCCGGATTTTTTGGAAAAGAAAAATTGAACATGTATTAAAATTATTGAAGTTTTACGAATTTTTTTTATCATTCGTTAATTACATTTCATAGTCTGTGGAATTTCAAAAGATTTCCGAAATAATTTCTTATTTTTTTAATAATTGATTTTTTTTCAGAGTTCGTGAAAAAATGTGTAAGATTACCTCTTGAAAGTTATTATGAATAAACATACAATCTTACTGTTAATATTTTTTTTTAAAATAATCTTTGCCGTTTTAGAATAATTAATTATTAAAATATATACTTACAAATAGAACATGATTAATTTTTTTCTATTGTAGACCGATGACCCAAAAATCTATTTGCACTTCGCTGATAAAAAATCATAGCGTTACTTGTTTCTTTTGTCAGAAGAAAAATATAATTTCTAAACAAGTAACTGAAATAGTTATGAGTTCAAAGTTGATTAAATTTCTTTGTGCATGACATGTTTTACAGTCTGTTAATATTAAATAAAAACGTGACTTTAGTTTATAAGTCCTTACAAAAATTTTGAATTAAAAATAATTTTCCGATAAAGTCAATTTCAAAATTTAGTTAAGATTTTTAAAAAGCTTAACACAAATAAACCTAGAACCCCATCCTCCTACGTAGACCCCTACTACCATGTCTCCTTCTCCAACGTTAGGGGTCTACATTCCAAACTTCCAGAGGTTGAAACCCAATTACAGGAGACGAAACCGGACATATTCTTTCTAAGCGAAATTGGAATAGAGCCGACCACCTCCCTAGATGAGTTCATAATTAATGGATAGTCTAACTTAATATCTAAATCTGACCCCCAAGATCGCCATGGGCATGAAATATGTGCCTACATTAAAGACGGCTTCCCATGTGATAGGGATATCTCCAGAGAAGATCCTAATTTACCTTATATGTGCTTCGAGGTTGCACTTGCTTACACCACGGCATTTATATTTGCCCTCTATCGCCCCCACAACAGTTGAGTTACTATCTTTAAGAGTATATCAGAGAAAATTGACCACATCCTGTCTGCTCATCCCTCGGCTAACATTCACATTCGCGGTGACTTCAATGCCCATAATGTGGAATGGCTGACCCACTCAAATAAGACTGATGATGAGGGGCGGTTCTGTCATGATTTTGCCATTGCCTATGACCTCACTCAGATTGTTCGCGAGCCCACGCATGTGCCCGATGCTACCGGTCAGTATGCAAGCTTTCTAGACCCTTTTCTCTCAACTTCCCCTGAGCTATGCTCATGTTCCGTTCTATCTCCTCTGTATCAGTTAAGATAAAAATGAAATGTAATAAGTCTTCAGACGTATCTCTCCACCGTACTGTATACCAATACTCTATGGCTGACTGGGATAGCTTCCGTACATTCATATCTGATCTACCTCTCCAATCCATGTTTAAAAAGGATGTGTCCTCTATAGTATCAGACCTGACCGAATGATTACTTGTAGGCATAGACCAATTCATACCATCCAAAATTTCCAACAAAAACCTAACAGCCAGCCATGGTTCTCCCCTGAATGTGCTGCTGGCATTGCGCACAGAAATCACTTTTTCCATAGCTACCAACGTAATAGATGCACTGAGACTAAAGCTGCTTTCAGGATCGCCAGCAACCACTATAAAAGAGTAATAAAAAATGCAAGAGAGCTATATGCTCAATCCGTTAAATCCAAAGTAGCTGAGCAGCGGCTTGGTTCCCACCAGTTCTGGCAAATAGCAAATAGAACAGAAGCGTGCGTTCTATCCCAACTATTATCAATAGACCAGAGGTCATCTTGTCAGCATCCGACAAGGCCAAACTATTTGCCAAGAACTTTGCAGCAAATTCTACCCTATGCGACGAAGGCCATCAACTCCCCGTATTTCCTCCTATAACACAGAACACGCTAGGTAACATACAAATATCTGTGCGTGAGGTCATCAAGCTAATCAAGAACCTTGATTCCAGTAAAGAAACTGGCCCTGACGGTATCCCAATTATAGTGTTAAAAAAACTACAACCAGAACTTGCTCCCATACTTACCAAACTGTGTAAACATTGCCTTAAGGAGAAGTGCTTCCCAACACCCTGGAAAACCTCATCAGCATGCCCTAGGTGATAAGTCATCTCCCTCTCAATACAGACCAATAAGTCTGTTGTATGTCATGAGTAAGTTGTTGGAATCCATATTAAATAGAGAAGCAGTCAATCACCTCAGCAGAAACAACCTTCTTAGCGACATGCAATATAATTTCCGTTCTGCTAGATCTACAGCAGACGTGCTAACGGTTATATCTCATAGGATTAGCGAATCTCTTGACAAAGGCTTAATTTCTAGGACAATTGCTCTTGACATATCAAAGGCCTTCAATAAGGTATGGCATAAAGGCCTACTTCACAAGATGTCCAGCTACGGTATAACTGGAAATGTTTTCTCAATCATTAAATCATTTCTCTCTGATCATCATTCATTCTTGATCTACATCAATGATCTCCCAAAACACATACTAAAATCATTCGTTGACATCTACGCTGATGACACGACTATCTATGACAACACATCAAAGGTCGTAAATGACAAAGTTCTCTCTGATTCTCTCTCCTCAGATCTTGAGTGCGTGGTACAGTGGGGGAAGAGGTGGTTGGTTACCTTTAATGCATCTAAGACCAAGCTCCTATCATTACATCATAAACGCTCTGATCCCCATCTGGCATCAATTGAAATTGATGGCTCTCGTAAAGGGGAGGCTCCATGTTTTGATAAGCTTCTGGGTTTGACCTTTACTCCTGATCTGAAATGGAACACATACATCAAGTCTGTGGCCAAGGTCGCTGGGAAAATGGTGGGATCCTTCTACCATTCCAGAAGATATCTCACTAACGATGCAATTCTCTATTTATATAAAAGCCAAGTACGTCCAAGGATGGAGTACTGCTGCCACATCCGGACAGGAGCTGCTAAAAACAGCCTATCCTGCCTTGACAGAGTAAAAAATAGACTTCGTGGCTTGGTGGGGGGGTGCCCTTTTCTCTTCCCTGCCACCTCTCTCCCACAGAAGAGGCGTTGCGAGCCTGTCTCTGTTTTATCGTAATTTCCATTGCATGTGCTCGTCTGAGCTCCATTCTCTGGTCCCCCCTCGCCAGTCTTTCATGAAAAACACCCTACTAGCTGAAACCACTGTCAATAATTTTCCCCACTCTTTATCCATGCCTAAATCAAAACGTAGATTCCATGAACAAAGCTTCTTTCTTAGAACTGCACGCCTGTGGAACTCTCTGCCGCTTGCCGATTTCCGTCTCGACTTCAACTTGGATGTCTTCAAGTCCAACACAAACAAATTCCTGATGAACCGCCCCCTTAAGTAAAGACACTTTATCAGATCTCCAATACTAACTATTACTACAATACTATCCCATTGATTACTGTACACACAATAACCCTTATCCCCGAGTGGCTTCTGGGCCTTGATAAGTGGTGACCTCCGTGTAAAAAAAAAAAAATTAAAACTTGATATTTCTTGTAATAAAGAGGAATTTAATAAAAATCATTTAAACGTTACTTTTTTTCAGACTACAAATTTCGATATTGATAATATAAAGGAAATTATGCCAGTTTACGGCTTCCATACCAAATCGGAAGTTAATTGTTTTAAGTATTGCCTACTTAAACGTGACATTTTTTTTTTCTGAATATCTATGTGGATATATCTTTTTCATAATATTTCAAGCCAAGATATTCACTGCTATATTTCTCTTGAATAAGGATTGAACAAAAACTTTAACAAGATATAATGTATGTTTGTAATAAGTTCTTTTTTCTATAATTTTAATCTTTAATGTAACCTGTTTTATATATATCGAAAATTACTTTTACCATTATATTTTTCTCATTTTTAAAAGTTTTTAATTTTCTGCCACCTTAAAATCAAATTTTGTCAGTTTTATGGAGTGTAAAAAATATAATGTTTATATGCGATTTAAACCCTCACCCTTCTTCAATAAAGAGTAAAAATTACGGTGAATTAATTTCATTTCACTAGTTTTTACTTGTATTTTTCATTATGATGTCGAACATTAGTGCCAATGCTCTCTATCTTAGGTTAAACATTTGGAAAGTGATATACAAATTACCATTAGCATATGAAACGATGCTTTTTGTGTAAACAAATAGAGCTTAGGTACTTGGAAAATGGCAAAACATTTTTAATTTACTGCCCCCATAGCAGCAGTCATATAGCGCAATGGTTGGAAGCTCCAACTGTCGTTTGAGCGATTGGGGTTCGATCCTGGCTTAAGATAGTTGCATGTCTAGCCGCACTGATGAGTTGTGAAACAGCGAAACAGTACTGTATGCGGATGACTATAATGCTCCCTATCTTAGTTGAGCATTTGGGAAGTGATATACAAATTAGCATTATCGTATGAAGTGATGCTCTTTATGCAAACAAATTGAGCTTAGGTATTTGGACAATGTCAAAACATTGTTAGTTCACTGCTCGCATAGCAGCAGCCGTATAGTACAATGGTTAGAAGCTGTCGTTTGGGTGATCGGGTTTCGATCCTGGGCAGTACTGTATGTGGATGACTATATATATATATATATATATATATATATATATATATATGATTTAAATGTTTTTTTAATATTTAATTAAAAAAAAATATTAATTTTTTTTTTAAATATTTAAATATTCCAAAAATAGATAAATAAATATGTCTCGTCAATAAATTGGAAGACGCATTTAAAGGCAAAGACAAAGGGCAAATAACTCCGTCATCACTTAAATGAGATTAAATACAAAATCAGCGTTTTAAACTCTTGATATCGCTAAAAAAATAACAGCACACACACACACACACACACACACATACTTTACATTTGTTTTACATAAGCATTTATATGTCGCTACAAATTCATGGGCATGTTTCGGTCAGCCAATTACAAGTAACTAGAGACATTTTCAGGCGATATTGCTTCTACTTTTGTATAAGCAATATCGCCTGAAGAGATCTCTAGTTACTTGTAATTGGCTGACCGAAACATGCTCATGAATAAAAAAAAAAATAAATAAATAAATAGCGAAAAGTAAATGCTTATCTAAAACAAATAAAATGTATATATTGCCCTACTCCGGTATTGAGCACTCTTATATAAACCGTGTTAAAAATTTATTGGTTGCTTCACTGCCTAAGAATACAAATTTCAAATAATTAAATATATATGCATATATATATATGTGTGTGTTTACATAACAGTCTGCAAATATCAATGGCGTAACGATTCATTTATGGTAAATATGTTCACCTAAAAAAAGCAAAAAAAAAAAAAAATTGTGGCATTATACCGTTTGACATTGAAACTGAAATAATATATCCCGCAAGTCACTTCACAAAATAATGTTATTGCAGCTAGGCGATTCCGAATGCTGCATGACACTCAAGAAATGGTCGCTTTTAATGACAGGACGGAAATTGAACGTCAAAAATGCTGCAGAAGATGCAAAAGCAATTTCTTAGAATGTGAGAAAGATTTGGCACCATGTTGCAGGCAGATTGAGAGCTCACATCAACAATTTTGCTGCTTGAAGTAAACTAGCAGAAATAAATGGAATAAGCGAACAAAGAACGTTACTATTGTGAAGTGTTTTCGTACAACTATAATGCATAAACTGTGTACAATGGATCTGTAAGCAAAACATTCTCGCTTATTGATTAATTCCACACACACACACACATATATATATATATATATATATATATATATATATATATATATATTTGTAATCATCGACATACAGTCCTGTTTCGTTGTATCACAACTCATCAGTGCCGCTAGACTAACACCTCTCCCAAGCCAAGGATTGAACTTAGAACCGTCGTGTTGACAGTCAGCACTTCTCCCACTCGACCATGGAAGCAATGCCCGCAAATAACCTGTACGAATGTCTATTTAAACAAACATCCGCCCACCACTTATATATATATATATATATATATATATATATATATATATATATATATATATATATATATATATATATATATATATATATATATATATATATATATATATACTAGTAGGCCACCCGGCGATGCCTGGTCATAAAATACACTTAAATGTAATATTTTGATTCATGCAGATTTTGTATTTATTATTACAGAGCCAATTCTCTATTGATTATTATATGCATCCAACATATAGAAGTGCCCCTCAACGTGACCCGGTTGTTAAATATGTTTAAACATGCTTTTAATTCATGTACATTTGGTATCATTATAGAGCCAATACTCTACTGATTATTATATTATACCCAATATATGGTAGTAATTTCAAAAGTTAAAAAATATATATGACTCCCATGCCATCAACTAGCATTGAAACCAATACATATAGCTCTTCAGCCTTATTTGTTACCGTCTGACCTAAATCCGTACACATACAAAACTTTTTAAAAAATAACGTTGCTAAAGATATAAATGTATATCTGCACATGCGTAGAAACAACACATTTAGTCGACTTACGCCTGCCAAGTTCCATTTTTTTTTTCAAATTTGACCACTTAGCTGCTATTTTTACTGACTAAAAACCAAATTGAATTTGTTCTATAGGTCCAAATCGCCTATATACCAAGTTTCAAGTTTGTAGACCAAAAATTAACAGACAAACAAGAAAGCTTACTTATATATTGTAACGATACGTCCCGCACGAGCGTCCCCTATTACAGTATGAGTCGGGAGAACTTAATTCAGGGGAAGTCTCCTGTGCAGAATCTTATGACTCCATGAAATTGACAGTAACACCCCACATTCTCGTAGCATATCAATAAAAATAAAATAATGCGTCAGCTGTAAGATGTTACGGCCTGTATAAAACGTTGTCTTTGATTCAAACCAGCACACAAACATTCGAGCACAACAATTAATGGTTATATATATATATATATATATATATATATATATATATATATATATATATGTATATAGTCATCCACATACAGTACTGTTTCGCTGTTTTACAGCTCATCAGTGGGCTAGACAAGCAACAACCTCAAGCCAGAGTCAAAACCCGATCACCCAAACGACAGTCAGAGCTTTTAACCGTTGTGCTATCCAGCTGCTGCTATGCGGGCAATGAATTAACAATGTTTTGGCATTGTTCAAATACATAAGCTCAATTTGTTTACACAAAGAGCATCGCTTCATACACTAATGGTAATTTGTTTATCACTTCCCAATATGCTCAACCCAAGATAGGGAGCATTATAGTCATCCACATATAGTACTGTTTCGCTGTTTCACAGCTTATCAGTGCGGCTAAATATATATATATATATATATATATATATATATATATATATATATATATATATATATATTGCTTTTATTACACAAAAGGCTTTATTTTTTTTTCTTTTCTCTTTGCTCTTTTGGGGGTTTCTAGCTTTGGGCTGTGTGCTCAAAGCCGACGTGTCTGTTATAAGCCAGCAAGCGAAGTCTCTCCAATCTGCTAATACAAATGTTTTTTTATGAATTCGCAGTTTCTCCCCCTTTCTAGGTGAGATTACCATTTCATTTCTTCTCTTCTCTTCTCTTTTTTTTCTCTCTTTCTTTCTCCCGAAGTCCTTCTCTCTCTCTCTCTCTCTCTCTCTCTCTCTCTCTCTCTCTCTCTCTCTCTCTCTCTCTCTCTCTCTCTAAACCTGTTTCGCTTTCTTTTTCTTGTTCCAAAGAATTTTAGTTATCAACCTCCTAATGTGGTCTTGCGCTGGACACGCACCTGCCACTTTACCCTTGCCCCAATCCAGCGAAACAAACGTGACAATTGTGCTTTCTCCTCTCAGAATCCCTTTAATACTCAACAGATGGCTGCAGATGACAATTTTTCACTGGCTAGTTTGTTTTATCCACAGTCATTTTTCATCTACTATTGAAAATTTTACTTTTCTGAAATACAGGAATTTGGGGCATTAGGATTTTTTACCAAGTGTCAGCAACACCTGAATCCTAGTTTGCCAACAAGGTAGCCTTCGCATCATCCAGAAACTGATCGGAAAATTGGAAGTCTACAAAAAAAATATCAATAAAAGGAAATTGAGAAAATGTTTTTGGATTAATTGTCCATTTTGTATGCAAAAATGTTCTGGTCTAATAGTTCTGTTTATACTGCTGTATATATTCAGATATAGGCTTGTATTTGTACATATTTACTTGTGTGCGGGCTTATATGTAGTTCATACTTCCAACATAAGAAGAACGTGGTAATGAATTTGGTAATTAAGAATGCAACTGAGGAATAAAAATTACGTTCAGTTCAGATAAAGGATTCTCTACGCCATTTACAACTACTTGCATAATATCTTCTTCTCCACGAATCATAATAATAATACACGTGATTTTGACATTTGTCTCTTTTCATTTTTCATAAGTCGTGGTTTAGGGACAAATTTTGAGGTCCCTGCTGTCACCTTGGGTTCTGTCGATGGCTGCAACTCATGAACACTATAGGCACTCATTCACATCCATGCTCCGCTCAGGTATGTTATTGCCAGTGGTTCGTGGTTACCTACTTACTTCTTATGTCTCCTCATATCATCACGATCGTAATAGTACTTACTGCTGAGCCAAACTATTCTAGTAACAATATCCTGCTTCCACTAAAAACTATTAGTGTCAGTCTGGCTTAATTGGGACTTCAGTTTCTGAAAACTAATCCTTTCTAATGGCTTCAACAATTCCGGCGCTTTTAGTAACGTAACAGTGATATTTCTTTTCACTATGGACTGACTCCCACAGCCCTATCCAGCTCCTCGCTATTTCAAAAAAACAATCTCAAGATTTTCCACATCCCACTGGGTAAAAGAAACGGTCAAGCTACATCCACATATACATTTTTCTCATATTTTCTTCTTTTCCAATTTAGTCAGCCCTTGACCAATCTCAATTTATTTCTAGTCGGAATTCCTGACGATCATAGGAACACTCCATGATGTCTTTTTTCTCAATTTGGTCAGTTCTTGACCAATCTCTAGTTCCTTTTGGTCGGAATTCTCAACGACCACGGCAAGCGGCCGAATTCTTCGGCCATCACTTGCCATTCAACATCAGAAGCTCCTGTCTCGCCTCTACCACAAAATATAAAACAATTCTTCAATTATTGACGAACTATCATCTCATCGGCGATCCGACCCCTCTCTTCTACGGGCGTCGGCAAACGACTCCGGGTATACCACGCACACCCACACACATTTTCCAGCGCATCGATCTCTCTGAAAGAAATAAAATCTTTCACCTCGTAGTTCATGATGAGACCAAAACAAAAACCCTTACTCATCACTACTGTAATTAACCACTTATAATTTTGCTGTATTTCTGTATTACAAATTTACTGTTAATCCATAGAGTTAATTATTCTCTTCCAAAGCTACGCGTTATCCTTTTAAATTATTATTTTTTAAATCTATTTTAACCTTCATGTGAATGTCTGAAATCAAGCAAAAATAAAAACGGAGTAAATGTATTCCGGTGACTGCAATGATTCGAACTAAACGTGACATAGTAAAGCCACATTTCTACATTCATTCATCTCTAAACTAATATCACGACATTTTATTTATCTGTTATATAAAATTCAAATTGCTATTAGAATCGTCGGTTTCAAATCCAAACGATGGACTGAGCACATCAACGGTAATAGCTATAACTCAAAAAGAGTGGTAAATCCAAAAAATATCCAAAAATTGAGAAGGTAATTTTTTTTTTTATCTATATGTATTATAAAAGTCAGAACAACGTCAGTACCGTCGGTTTCATTTTTCCCAAAATTGTATAATTCGTCTCATCGTTATCTAACTTTTTTTTCCACATTTATTTATTTATCTTTTAAGTTATCTCGGCAACAGCCTGTTTCTCTCTTTTACAAAAATCAGAATACTATTAGTGCCGTCAGTTTCACATTTTCTAATAATCGGTGTAAACTGAACACCTCTCTCCATCCTTATTTAATTTTCTTTTCAGATTTATTTATCTTTAAATAGATTCATTTTTCCCTAAATTATATTTATTTTATTATATACCTCTTTGCATCCTTGGTACCTTCTCATCTCACAATTATTTATCTATTTTAAATTATTTCGGCGATAGTCTCTCTGTTACAAAATCAAAATGCCATTAGTACCATTGTTTTCTTTTTTATTTTTTTAAGAATCAATGTAAATTGAACACCTCTCTCCATCCAATAGTGTTATATATATATGTGTGTGTGTGTGTGATGATGATGGTGATAATATTAATCCTCGTATGCTTTTATTGTAATTTAAAATTCGTTTCCTTGCTAAGTATAATGATTTTCGTCACAAATTAAAAATAACCATATGGAAAACATAAGCTCATGTAAAACTATAGATGTTATAATTTTAATATTTCAAGCGGTCTTCTGCTCTTTATCCAAAATGAGATAGAGATTTACACACGCACACGCACACACACACACACGCACACACACACACACACACACACACACACACACACACACACACACACATATATATATATATATATATATATATATTAATATTTTTATTTGTACAAATATGTAAAAACGCTGCGACACTGACATGGCGATATTTCAATCTGTAGTTATTAAAACCTAAGATATTTGACCAAAATCTCTGACATTTCTTTTAATTGTTCATATCGATAAAAAGAAAAAGAAATTGAAATGTTCTTTAGAAAACTAGTAACTGTAGATCTCTAATTACACTTTGTTACCTATGCCTAAACAAAAAGCTAGAGATAATTAGATTTAGTGATAGGGCTAAATAAAAAACACGAAACTTCAATTAATTGGAGGCATAGTAAGTCACACCGTAGCAATGTACATATAACCCCATGAATATATGGTACACCTATGAAATTAAGTCAATGATAACTATAAATATACATCTTAACGGAATCTATTAACCTATAATGTCCCAATGGTGCTCAGTGAAGATCAGAAAGAAAGACGTTGCCATTGTGCATTAAGACAGTTCCTCACCTTCCCTATAATTCAGACCTTGCTCTCTGTGACTTTTTAAAGGAAAACCTTTCGTTATGAGACAACTGAGGAGATGAAAGAGGTTGTGACAAAAATCATTGATACCCAAACAAAAAAACTTCCATGTGGCCTTCCAGAAGTTGTTGATACGATACAACAAATGCCTTGCAGCCAGAGGAGATTATTTTGAAGGACCGCTGCAAAGAAGGTAGGCTCTCTCTACCCTGCTAGAAAGCTACTAATGCCCGAAAGTATACTGTACCTTTATAAGGCCCCCATTCACCCATGTATGGAGTATTGTTGTCATATTTGGGCTGGTGCATCTGCTACTAGTCTCTCACTTCTAGACAAGGTTCAAAAGAGAGTCGCCAACCTAATAGGTCCAGAACTGTCATCTAAGCTTCAGCCTCTGTCCTATCGACGAAATGTTGCATCCCTCTGCCTGTTCTACAAGTATTTTAATGGTGAATGCTCTGACGAACTACAAGCACTTTTACTCCCTCAACATAAATACCCCTGATAAACCCGACAAGCAGCTAAATCCAACCCCTACACGGTATTCCCTTCCGGGTCCCTGCTTCCCCAACTGTATTGACATGCAGAAGTTCAAGTGTAATGCGAACCGACATCTTGCTGCCCAATTCTCTACATAGCTTAAGTCCCTGATAGTAGCGTAGCCCCCTACATCAAAGTGGTAATGTGCCTTGTTTGGGGTGAAAATGTAAAACAAATTTAAAAAAAACAAAAACAAACACTAGTTTCATAGGTGTAATATTAATAAAATTGTCCATACGAAAAAAGTCCATACGAAAAAAGTAAAATTGTCCATACGAAAAAAGTCCGGAAATTTATTGAACGCCCCTCATATTGTCTGGTGTAGATTTTTCAGGTCTATTTATAGCATGTTAAAGAGTAGAGGGAGGGGGAAACTGGGTGTGACACTTCGTATGATGCGTGGGTGTGTAGCAGGTTAACAGAATTGGTGTATCTGTTTCGAAAGTAACTAGTGATGCCTATATATTATTGGCGGTTGATTCCGGTTGAGTCACTTTTATAAAACCTAACATAACAAGTGTATTTGAGAAGTTTTATCACCGCACACGCAGAAAGGACCAGTCTATAAAATTAATGTGAAGCTCCCTTCCGGTATACTGCGGGGAAGGTTTCTAACTAGTGCAGGCAATCAATCGATTTGATTAAAAAAATAGGCGATTTCACCAATTTTGATGACAATAAAAGTATGGGAAAGTGAAATATTTGTTGATCCTCATTAAATCCTGGACCACGTTGGGTCTCCCTGCTAATTAGTATAAATGGTTAATAATCATGTCACGGATCAAACTTGTGAATTAAATAGGGTGTGGTTAATTGAGCAGTTGAGAAAGCATAAGGAAGGGAATGGTAAAAATAAAAGAGTCAAAAGAAGAAGTAAGAAATAAAGAAAACGAAACATTTCCTGAATTTTATTGGATTCCATTACTCTCCACTATACAATGCAATGTTCTAATCGGATTTTTTTTTCCTTTTTTTTTTTTTAATAATTGTAATAATATATTAATTACTGCAATGAGTTTCTGTCCATTATTGGTAGAGGGAAGTGCATTGAAACAGAACATTGAAAACATATGAGTTGTAAAAATTATTTCAAAATGTGATACATAGAAAAAAAGGCAAATGCTGACAGGTCTTTCCGGAAGAAAATAAAAATTTGTATGAATTTTTCAAGCACGCTGGAAAAACAATATTTTTACAAAAGAAGAAAACCATGCGGGAGATTTTTTGTAGAATTTCAGAAGTTGTTTGGTTAAAGAATGGACTATCATTAAATTTGGAATAACATTTCACGTTTCCAACTGAGATCACAGTGAGTGCTTATTAAATTAACGGTTCTGTTTGAAAATATCCCTTTGATGTATTCAGCAGAAAATTGAAGGAACATGAAGATTTTAGGTAAAAGAGTACAAAGAATGAACGGAATGCTGGTAAATTATTTGAGGTAGAAGCGTCATTGCCCGATTGACATGCTGCTTATGAGACAAAAGTTCCTCGAGGATTTGTATTATTTGCACTATTGTTCTCATCTTATTCTCACAACATGTCAGCCTATGTAACCTCTGATCTTCTTCAGGTGTATCTTGTCGATCTCTGGATATATATATATATATATATATATATATATATATATATATATATATATATATATATATATATATAGAGAGAGAGAGAGAGAGAGAGAGAGAGAGAGAGAGAGAGAGAGACACCCACACAACATCTATATAATAACTATACGATATACATTACATTTATAACATATCTACTCGTGTTGGGATGATTAAGTCGAATCGGAAATCGGAAAAATTGAAATGTATAAAAAAGACAACCTTGCTAGTTAGAATAGAATATCGATTTGTTGGATTCAAGCTCTCGATGGCAAACTTTAAAAAATTAACCAGGTTGATCTTAATATATATATATATATATATATATATATATATATATATATATATATATATATATATATACTAGCTATTCAGCCCGGCGTTACCCGGGTGTTTGGAGGTGTAACATTGAGCAAAAAACAAAGAAACGGTCATTTTTTTTAATTTGACCCCTATTATTACCCCTTAAAATTTATTGTTTTGGGCTCAAATCGAGTTATTAAGTTAGATCCATGCCCAAGTAACCAATATCTAAAATTTCAAGTGTTTAGACCCAAATTTGTCGGAGGAGTTTGGTAGAGTTCTCAAAGGTAAAATCGTTGAACTTTGACCCCTTAACAACCAAATTTCTGGCCGAAAACGGATCACAAAGATTTTCCCAAATTTCAGCACCATGTATATCAAATTTCGAGTTTGTAGACTGAAAATTGACAGTTATTTCGTTGGAAAATGTACACACGCAAACACACACAGACACACACACACACACACACGTTCACTTTTATATATATAATAGCATGGGTGCTCGGCGTTGCCCGGGTTTTTGGAGGTTATGCTGAGCAACAAAAAAAAAAAAACGCCCAAAACGGTCAAATTTTTTTAATTTGACCCCTATTATAGCCCCCTTAACATTTATTGTTTGGAGCTCAAATCGAGTTATTAAGTTAGATCCATGTCCAAGGAACCTATATCTAAAATTTCAAGTGTTTAGACCTAAAATTGGCGGAGGAGTTTGGTAGAGTTCTCAAAGGTAAAATCGTTGAACTTTGACTCCTTAACAGCCAAATTTCTGGCCGAAAACCGATCACATCGATTTTCCCAAATCTCAGTACCCTGTATATAAAATTTCGAGTCTGTATACTAAAAATTGACAGAGTTATTGCATAGGGAAATGTGCACAGACAGACAGATAGACACACAGACACGTTCACTTTTTAGATATACTAGCATGGGTGCCCGGCGTTGCCCGGGTGTTTGGAGGTATATGCTGAGAAAAAAAAAGGGTCAATTTTTTAAAATTTGTCCCCTATTATGACCCCTTAAAATTTATTGTTTTGGGCTCAAATCGAGTTATTAAGTTAGATCCATACCCAAGGAACCTATATCTAAAATTTCAAGTATGCAGACCCCAAATTGTCGGAGGAGTTTGATAGAGTTCTCAAAGGTAAAATTGTTGAACTTTGACTCCTTAACAGCCAAATTTTTTGCCGAAAACCGATCAGATAGATTTTTCTAAATCTCAGTACCCTGTATATCAAATTTCGAGTCTGTAGACTGAAAATTGACAGAGTTATTGCGAAGGAAAATGTACCCACACATACAGACAGACGCACAGACACACAGACACGTTCACTTTTATAGAAAGACAGATAGATAGATAGATAGATAGATAGATAGATAGATAGATAGATAGACTAGCATGGGTGCCAGGCGTTGCCCAGGTGTTTGGAGGTGTATGCTGAGCAACAAAAAAAACAAAAAAAACGGTCCAATTTTTTTTAATTTGAGCCCTATTATGACCCCTTAAAATTTATTGTTTTGGGCTCAAATCGAGTTATTAAGTTAGATCCATGTCCAAGGAACCTATATCTAAATTTTCAAGTGTTTAGACCCAAATTTGTCGGAGGAGTTTGGTAGAGTTCTCAAAGGTAAAATCGTTGAACTTTGACTCCTTAACAGCCAAATTTCTGGCCGAAAACCGATCACATCGATTTTCCCAAATCTCAGTACCCTGTATATCAAATTTCGAGTCTGTAGACTTTAAATTGACATAGTTATTGCGTAGTCAAATGTACACAGACATACACACAGACAGACACACAGACACCCAGATACACAGACACATTCACTTTTATAGATATACTAACATGGGTGCCCGGCGTTGCCCGGGTGTTTGGGGGGGTATTTTGGGAAAAAAAAATGTGGTAGTAGGAAGGCAGGCTGGAACCCATACCACAAAGGAGGAAAAGAGTGTGAAAAAACGTGACGTTTTTGCTGTTACAATCACCGTCAAACCGGAAGTGACATAAGTTTTAATTAAGGCTAGACAATTGAAAAGAGGGGATAACATTCGAAAATATCGGTGAAAAAAGCGACCAATCCCTGTAGAAAAGTGCCTGGTCGAGGGTGAAGAAATTAATGTTTTTAGCCAATTTTTCGATATTTATCTTCTGAAAGGTCGAGCTTCAAAACGATACTGACCACCTTGTTAAAATCCGTCGCCTCTGTCGAAAGTTTTAGGCAGACATTCAAACATACATGCATACATTTATATATTGGTTGCTCAAATTTTCGATCCAAACCGATAAAAAAGCTTGCCCTATCTCTGAATATCCTTTATGTCAAATTTCAAACGTTTAGACCAGAAATTGTCTGAGTAATTTAGTAGAGTCTGCAGAGGTCAATTTCTTTTTTTAACTAAACCCTATTATGACCCTTTAACATTTATTGTTTTGGGCTCAAACTAAGTTATTAAGTTAGATCCATGCCCAAGGAACTTATATCTAAAATTCTAAGTGTTTATACCCAAAATTGTTGGAGGAGTTTGGTAGAGTTCTCAAAGGTAAAATCGTTGAACTTTGACCCCTTAACAACCAAATTTCTGGCTGAAAATGAATTACAAAGATTTTCCCAAATTTCAGTACCCTGTATATCAAATTTCGAGTCTGTAGACTGAGTTATTGCGTAGGGAAATGTACACAGGCAGATACACACACACGTACACTTTCACTTTTATAAATATGCTAGCATTTCAGCCCGGCGTTGCCCGGGTGTTTGGATGTTTGTGTTGAGTTAAAATAGTTAATTTTAAACGTTTATCCCGCTATGATTCT
Source organism: Euprymna scolopes (assembly GCF_053919585.1). Classification (NCBI taxonomy): domain Eukaryota; kingdom Metazoa; phylum Mollusca; class Cephalopoda; order Sepiida; family Sepiolidae; genus Euprymna; species Euprymna scolopes. The sequence continues at coordinate 147,386,358 of NC_136484.1, read as the reverse complement.
ACTGGATAATGTAATCCAAACTAGTTATTTATTCTACTTTAAGAATGTGGAAATAGAATGTAGAGTGTTAAAGATATTCAGAGATTAAAACATCTAAGTTAAAGTACTTAATATTATTTTATTGTGTTTTTATGTGTTTTTTACTAAGTATTATATAATAGCGTCGTTTACTTTTAAGACTGCATTTAATTGTACGCTTACTTTCGATCATTTCTTAATCTATGTTAACAGAAATACGATATGGGATTCTTTGATTCCCGTGGTGCGTTCTGCTCGATCCCCAAGGTTCGTCCATTTCGTTAATGGGATTTCTTCTTCTTCTTCTTCTTCTTCTTCTTCTTCTTCTTCTTCTTCTTCTTCTTCTTCTTCTTCTTCTTCTTAATAATAATAATAATAATAATAATAATCGCTTTTACGAACGTTATTAAAAAAAAAAAAAAACATCAAAAATGCAATTTAGTTCTAAAAATCAATTGGGGATTGTTCTTTATAAAATAACATCCACCTCTTTCTTCATGAAGAAGGAAACAGCTAGCCAAGTCCAAACGCATTGTCTTGGTCCTGGATATGACCTTAAACTATATCCAGTGGTGAGGCCCCAACTTGCGGGCTTTGAGGAGTGTGGAGCCACCCTTTAATTGCCATTGCCCCCAGGTCCACTCTGACCCAGAGTGGTAGTACCTGTTAGGGCCCTAACTATGGGTTAAATAGAAACCGACTTGAAAACAACAAATATATTCTATTAAAAAATCTTTCTTCAAAATCTTTGAATTCGGCATTAAATAACCTGAAAAGGGTTGATATGCCGTAAAACAAAAACAACCAACCAACCAAACGCATTCTCTGTTCGTACGAGTACATCAAACTATACGTGTAGATACCGCAAACAAACCTACATCCAATTACAATAAGGAGGGAGAGAATAAAGCTATCCAAAAGCTCAATACTCCCCTCTGGTATTTCAGACGTAAGAGACGCGAGCCATATCCACTTTCTGTGCCGGTGACGTAACAACCAAAACACATAGCCTTCTTCTAATCTTAAGTGGAGCATTCCACTTTATCTCATTTTTCCCCTACGTTGAAATTTTCTATAGTAATCCTATGCTTATCCACCCGTATCTAATACACTCGGGAATATATAATCTGTAATCAAGTGAATATTTTTCTCGTATAAAATTGAAGCTAAAAGAATGCGTGTTTTTTTTAATTTATTTTTGATCTAATGGAAGCAATTATTAAAATCCATTGTATCTTTTGTGTTCAGAAACAGTCAAATGTGTTGGAATTTCTGTTTGCATGCTGATCAGCAAATCACTTTCGCCATCGCATTAAATATATTCAATGACAAATTCCATAAAAAAAAAAGAAAATCTTTCGTGAAATATCGAAATTTCTTTGAAACTACTATTAATACGTTTTTTATTGTAAAATTCACGTCTTTTCCTATGTACACACTGTTACGAGCCGGGAGAAATCAGTGTTCAGACGTGGTCTCTTGTGTAGAATCTATGACGCAACTTGATAGGCAGTTTCTCCTTACGTTGTTCACAGCGCGCGCACGCGCATGCACGCACGCACACACATACACATACACACACACACACACACACACACGTTTTTATTTATTTTGTTAGCGATACTTTTGGAATAAATTCAATTATTTATACGGAAGTGCATTTTTATCTAAATGCGAGTTGGGAATAATTTTCCCTTTGATCAATTTGGTACTCCCTAAATGGGGAGCGGCACATATATTATTTTTTTTAAATATAATAAATTATATTTTTAAAAAATCATATATATATATATATATATATATATATATATATATATATATATATATATATGGTTGGCCAACTCTACCCTCTTGTTTATGTAAAAAAAAATTTAACCTCTATCGCATGTTTTCCCTCCGTCCTTCTTTTTACCATTGATATACAAAAAAAGCTCAGTCATCCCTTTTTAATAGCTATAATATATATATATATATATATATATATATATATATATATATATATATATATATATATATATATATATATGAGCACTTTCAGTTTAAATAAAGTCGATAAATTTAGCTCGTATGCGCAGATCATTATATAATGATTAGATCACTCTGACAGACGTTAAAAACATTTAAAAATAAATATTTAAATTTCAACAATATTTCTCGCGGTTAATGATGGCTGAATGGATTAGGTCCTTGCTAATGGAGTCAGAGGTAGCTTCTGTTGCCGAATCTATCAACCAGTGTTAATCCTAGCACCTTGAAAGGTTGAAACACTAGTGTCTGTAGGTATTTAATAATTATTATAATAGTGTCTGCCGTAATATTTGTAGCCTTTATGATACATTGTCTAGTTCCAGATCAGTTATCGTTGCGATGTATCCAAGTAAGGCACACAGGTGGCAAAAATAACAGAGCATATGCACAACCACGGACTTGTACATGAAAATACTTCTATTATAGAAGAGGGCTCAATCTTTCAAAATTTATATAGAAAATTCAATGGATTGAGAGTCGGGTCGAACAAAAACAAAAATCAAATATGATATTATAAGAAGTGATTGATTCCAAAAATAAAAAGGTTAAAGCATTGAAAAATCTGCTTGACTATCCAACGGGGATTGGAGGGGGGGGCATGACGTAACCAGTAGGTCGAAAACAAAAAATCATGAAATAAAAAGGAATGATATATCTAGTTCCAAAGTTTTTGAAGAGTCGGGAGATAATGGTATAATCAATATACTGCTACCTCTTTTTCTCTTCATTCCCCACTCTCTCTGTAGCAAAACAAAAAAGAAAAGGTCTAACGAGACGCGAAGCAAATGTCACTACACGGGTTGTATGAAAAAGTCTGATGAGACGCAGAGCACTGTTCATGGTACGCAGGTCTGAATGCTTCCCCCTAACTCCTCCCAGCAACCTTATTTTATCATGTCTGGCATGCCTCATTAGCAAGTGTGTCATATGACCATGCGAGAACTGCGACATTGAAGCCTTTAAAAGATCACAGACGCCATCTTGGATCTTTGGGGATTTTTCTTTCTCAGCCACAGCACAGAAGGACGTTTCCGATGTGAGTGTTGATTATTTATTTATCGTTTGTACAGCCACACAAAGCACAAACACGTGGCCGGTTGCTTCTTTAATGAGCATCACACTCTCTTCTTCTTTTCCTTGCTTTTTCCATCAGTTATATTGGTATTTTTCCTCTCCTCTGGATGTTCCTCTCAGCCTTTTTTCTTTAGTGAAGAATCCCTCGTGGTTAGAAAGCAAGTCAACTATTCGTTAGTTTTATTTTTAGTGACTCCATTAATCGCTTGGTGTAAATTTCGAGTTGATTGTTATTTGGTCTTTATGATGCTGGCTGATACATCCAGTTACATCATGGCAATTTCATAATTATTTGCCATATATATTTTTATTAATCTTGCTTAATTAGTGTATAATAACTATGGATCAAATTCATTGCAATCTCAAATATTTGAATATTTAAGTGAGGGTGTTATGCTTATATGCCCCATGAAAATTCTTTGAAATACTTCAAATAAACTGAAATTTGGGGTCTATTTATTAATTATCATTTAATATCTATTGTTAAAAGTTTATGAAAATCGGAGGTATCCGTCTGAATTTTCACAAAGGTTTTCACCTTCTTTTTGTATGAAATAAATTAAATGAAATGGAGCCACATAACCCACCTTTACTCTTGGCAACTGCGTTTATTTATGATTTATAATGGTTAATTAGTTTATGAGTGAATTATATATATAGAAATATATAAATATGTACACATGCCTAACTTATATGAATAGAGATATAAGTTTTTTTTTGGGGGGGGGGGTAATAATTTTAAGAGAGAAGAATTTGAAGGAATGTTGACCTAATACAAAAGTTTTTGTTGATTCAAAATTTCATCTTGCAATGAAAAACAGTGTTTTTGAAAATTATAGCAATAACGACTTTTGCACTTTATAGCTTGATTTCATCTGGCAACGAGCTTATAAATGCGTTGCTTGTAAATTTTTTAGGTTTTAATGTGGAATATGAATCTTGTGTTCAATCTTCTCTCGTGATGTTAAGACCATATAAATGGTTATGTAATCCTAGCAATAAGTGATAATTCAAGGGAACTAGACCAGGAGAATATACAGCATGGAGCAAGAAAACCCAACCAAATTCCCTGAGTAGATCTTTGGTCAGAAGTGCTGTGTGAGGACAAGCATTATCATGATGGAAGATGACTCCCTTTCTGTTGACTAAAGAAAGTCATTTTTGGGTCAGCATGGGGAGAATATTTCAGCAAAATATGTATAATGCTTTAAGAATCTGAAAGAAAAAATATATAAATTAATCATTATATACTAAAGTAATGACAATATGCATAAAATAGATTACAATAGTATCAAATACTTCTTCTAGAAATCGGCAAAAATATTTGCACTGACAACTGAAGCAGCAAAACTGAAGCTGGCCTGCAGAACACTATATATAAAATTATAGGCACATTTGGGCATATTTTACTGGTTTGAAAATGTAGGTTCTTTTTACCTATTGTCATACAATTTTAACCATAGAATAGTATTATAATCTTCAAAAAGCCTTCAAATATCATGTAGTTTCGTCTCATGGAACCAAAGATATGAGCATTTCAATATTTAATTTGGCTACCAGTATAGATATATCCATAGATATATATATATATATATATATATATATATATATATATATATATATATATATATATATATATATATATATACCACCTTTTTTGTCAATTTTATGTTCCTAATCTCAGTGATTATTGATCAGGATTTACCAAATGAAGGCTCGTTGAAAAGGTAATGACCTAATTGTGTAATTGGGCTATGTGGCATTTGCCCTTATGGTCACATATTAAGGGAATCATCCATCAACCAGAGCCTATTTTTGACACGTTTTTACAGCCATAAAATGTTTCAATCATAGTCATTTGTTTCCTAGTTTTGTATATGAATTACAAAATATCCGATATTTCCCTAAAACCTCTGGCCTTGATGGCAGGGGAGACTAAAACTTGCTGCTATGGTTTCAAATGATCTGAAATAATAACAAAGGGAGACTTGATTCCAAGTATTTCTCATATATTATGTCCTCTTTTTGGTTTTCATGCATAAAGTAAATTTCACAGTGTATAAAGATTATTTGATACTGGAGATATTCATAATCGTACCCTATTTCCAAAAGAGGGGAGATATAACATATATGAAAAATATTTGGAATCAAGTCTCCCCCTTGCTGTTATTTCAGATTATTTGAAAACATTGCAGTAAGTTTTAGTTTCTCCTCCATCAAGGCCAGAGATTTTGAGGAATATATATACATATATATGATATAATCACATTAATGACACACTGGCTTTGATTAGATCACTGCAGTTAAGCAACGTTGCGCTTGTTCAATATTGAATGAGTAATTTGTCAACTAAGCTTTAATCCCATGTCCCATCGCTGCAGTGTTGCATTTCTGTGCCTGTTTTACAAATATTTTAAGGGAACGTGCTTTGATAAACTCGTTGCACGTGTGCCTGCTCGACATACATATTCCTGACAAACCTGTTTTGGGGGGGGGGGGGTTACAAAGGAGTCACCACTTATCAAGGTCCAGAAGCCACTCCAGGATAAGGGTTAAAAAGTATACAGTAGTCAATGGGACAATATCGTAGTAATTGTTAGTAGTGGAAATTTAGTAAATTGGATTATTTAAGGGGAATGGCTCATCAAGAACTTGTTTATGTCAGACTTGAAGACGGCCATATTATAGTCAGGTAAATGGAAAATAGTTCCACAGTGTGCAGTTCTAAGAAAGACGCTTTGTTCATGGAATCTGCGGTTAGGTTTAGGCATGGATAAAGAATGGAGGAAATTATTGATAGTGTTTGAGTGTTTTTGTGAAAGTTTGGCGAGGGAGGGACTATAGATTGGAGCTCAGACGAGCACTTGCCATGAAAATAACGATAAAGCAAAGACGGGCTGGCAACGTATTTTCTGAGAGGAAGATATTGCAGGGAAGAGAAAAGGGCATCCCCCACTAGGCTATGAAGTCTATTTTGAACTCTGTCAAGGCAGGATAAGTCCTTTTTAGCAGCTCCTGTCCAGATGTGACAACAGTATTCCATCCTTGGACATACCTGGCTCTTATATAGGTATAGAATTGCATCGGCAGTGAGGTATCTACTGGATCGATAGAAGGATCCCACCATTTTCCCAGCAACCTTGGCAACAGATTTGATGTACATGTTCCATTTCATATCAGGAGTAATAGTCAAGCCCAGGAGCTTGTCAAAACATGGAGCCTTCCCAAGATGAGAACCGTTTATTTCAATTGATGCCAGATGAGTATCAGAGTGTTGATACAGAAGCTTGGTTTTAGATGTATTAAAAGTAACCAGCCACCTCTTTCTCCATTGTATTACATGCTTAAGATCAGAGGAGAGAGAATCAGAGAGAACTTGGTCATTTACGGTCTTTGATGTACTCCCATAGATGGTAGTGTTGTCAGCATAAATGTCTACGAATGATCTAAGGATATGATTTGGAAGATCATTGATGTAGATTAGGAAGAGAGTTGAGCTCAAGATGGACCTCTGAGGGACTCCAGCATTAATACTGTGAGCTTCTGATTACTGCCCATCAACCACTACTCTTATGAACCTATCAGAGAGAAATGATGTAATAATGGAGATAATGTTATATTGTCTCTATAATAAAGAGGGTTGTGTGTTTGATTATCATAAAGGGAATCGTGTGTGAGTGACATGTATTTTCAGAACCTACCTCTGCTTCTTCGATGTTGGACCATCTGGAAATTTCTCATCCTGGAGGGAGACTTGATACCTGTTTTTGGATGAAGATTCAATCACTCCAAGACAAGGAATTAGTTCTATAGTTTTTCTTTCACTTTCTCCAGATGTCCTGCAGAAGGTGGAAGTGAAATCGGCCTGTGTGGGTTCTTCTTCTACACATGTCAGCGATCGCCCCCCCCCCGTTAGGAGGAGGAGACAACGGGAAGCCATCCGTTGTCTTCTGTGTCCAAATCAAATCTCAACGATTCAGCTAACCTGATCACATGACTCGCACGCAATCCAATCAGCTGATCTTAACTTCCGGCCAACGTGTCTACACTATAACTCACCTCTTCCCCTCTCTCTCTCTCTCTCTCTCTCTCTCTCTCTCTCTCTCTCTCTCTCTCTCTCTATATTCCTTAACATTCCTTTCTCCCTTATTTATAAAAATGTATGACGAAGACATACATTTTTTTTTGCTACCCACTTTTACTAAGGGAATCCTAAGCTCACCCCACTGGCAAAGGAACTGTCATACCATTATTCAATAAATCATAAATAAAATAAATAAAATTACATGTACAAATAATACCATGTGGCACGAATCCTTGCGCCCTCGAAGGTCAATAACTTTCTGTGACCCCATGGCCTCCATCTCGCATCTTAGGATCATGCAGAGATCACAATATCTCTCGTCACGCTATAACGCATTTCCACAAGCACATGACCCATACGAGATAAAAGATTTTTCTTATAATATTACGAGAGCATTTTCCTATGTCTCCCACCGAATTACGCATCCGGAGAAAAATCCCACGAAAAAAACGACAAAAAAAAAAAAATTCTACAACCATTTCGAAAATTAGAATAAATATCGACTGAACCTTTGACTCTTCCAAACTTAAGAACTAGTTGACCCCTTATTCGACCCAGTAGTGTGTCTGTTTTTTTTCGTACACTGCTTAATCTTATTTCTTTCTCTTTTTTAACATTTTATCATTATTATTACTATCATTATTAATTAATTAACATGTTCTTACTTATAAATTAATTATCATCTCAATAAATCCCACAAGGCAAAATTCACTCCTCCTTCTGCGAAAAAAAAAATACATGTCCAAGAGCAAGAAAAAACCTGCACAATTATGCTGTGAGAAAACATCAATCGCATGAAAATATAAATTTAAAAAAAATTCTTACAATCATTCACAAAGTCTCATCTCACCAATAAAAATTACAAATAACAAAAACATAGATTCGTGGAAACCCAAAATTGTCCACGTCAGCACATTTTGAGATCAGTTTACATAACCTTTGACCACCTCACAGAATCTCAAAAATAATTTTTTTTTTCAAATCACAGTCGTTTACAAAAAATACATAGACATTTACAATTAAAATACATAGTCGTTTCCAAAACAAAAAAAAAAAACGACTCACTTAAAATTTTCAGACAATCCTTCATAAAACAAAATTCAACACAAAATAACAATTGATGGAAACTAAATTTGTCCACGTCAGCACATTTTGAAAAAAATAATATCCCCTTTTACTTATCCTAGTGATTTTTATTATGGCCTTTTCTGCCATCTTCTCTACTGCCACTTACGCCACGTCAGGGGAACTCTAATTGCTCCCTGACGCTGGACAGAAACACATTTCGCTTTGTTATATTGGAAAAACTTCTTTTTTTTTCCAGGTCGGTAACCGCAACTGCCTTTCAAGGCATATAGCTCAGCGAAATATATCGGGATTCCATCCATGGATTTTTCCATGTTGATCCTACTCGAAATCACAGAATCCCATCACCCAAGGACAACACTTGTGTTTTTTTCTGTTTTTTTTTTCATCTAAAAAAACATACATTTTAACATTTCATAAAACAGTTTACATACAATAACATTTTTCCACACCAGGAAAAAAAAATTCTCACGAAAAAAAAACCGTACAATTAGAGAAAAAAAACAATTCCACATTAGCAGAAAGTATCCATTGTTTCTTGACAAACAAAAAAAATACACATTGTCTTTTCCTAAAAGTACACAAAGCTTTTACAATTTAGCAACAATTTAACCTTATAATTTGTTTAACTTATAAATCCATAACAAATATTTGATTGACGTTTTTCTCTGGTAATCGTGACAGTCATCTCATTTCTTTTTCCCTTTTGTTTCACCTCTGTAACTAAAATTTATGTGTTCTCTTTCTTTTACACCAATTTGTTATCAGTCTGTCGATTGATATATCTGTTTTTTCTCTTATTTTTCTTAATTTATCAAATAATATAACTATACATAATTTTAATGTGTCTTTTTTCCGTTGTGTCTATATATATTTGTTTCACCGCTGTTTAATGAAAGGACCCTACGTTGTTTTCTTTTTTTTTTCTTTAATTTCTTTATCTTTTCCCTTTTTTTAACCCAGTTCAAGACAAGCGATGGCCATTTTCTCTTTTTGCAACGGTGTAAATATTTCAAGTTATGATTGACACATTTCCAAACAATTTCATTTGTGCGTGTTCTCATTACATTTTCTTACTGTCTCATCGCTCCCTTGCTTTAAATAGAATAACGCAATTCTTTGTTTTTCCCTTCTAATTTTTACATTAAGTGATATTTTTCTTCGTTCATAACGAGCTAATTCCTAATACGATAAACATTTTTTTTTAACTATTTTCTATATATAAAGTTTTACATCTGTGTGTCTGTATGTCTTCCTTTTCTTTCTTCGTGAAAAGGGTGTACGTGTGTATTGTTTTTTTTCTATTGTTCTTCCTTTTTTCTTTTTTTTCCAGACATTTCATCGTGTTTTATGTGTTTTCTTGTCTTTTTTTTCTTGACACGTAATCTTTTAAAACGTTGTGTTTTTTTTATTATTTTTATTTATTTTTTTTATTTCCGTGGTAACCGAAGTTCTTTTTTTTTCTATTTATTTTTTTTAAACCCACCCCTGCTGGGTGGTCTGGTCATTTACGGCACCAAATTGTGTGTTTGTTATATTGTCTCTATAATAAAGAGGGTTGTGTGTTTGATTATCATAAAGGGAATCGTGTGTGAGTGACATGTATTTTCAGAACCTACCTCTGCTTCTCCGATGTTGAACCATCTGGAAATTTCTCATCCTGGAGGGAGACTTGATACCTGTTTTTGGATGAAGATTCAATCACTCCAAGACAAGGAATTAGTTCTATAGTTTTTATTTCACTTTCTCCAGATGTCCTGCAGAAGGTGGAAGTGAAATCGGCCTGTGTGGGTTCTTCTTCTACACACGTCAGCGTTCGTCGTCCCCCGCCCCCGTTAGGAGGAGGAGACAATGGGAAGCCGTCCGTTGTCTTCTGTGTCCAAATCAAATCTCAACGATTCAGCTAACCTGATCACATGACTCGCACGCAATCCAATCAGCTGATCTTAACTTCCGGCCAACGTGTCTACACTATAACTCACCTCTTCCTCTCTCTCTCTCTCTCTCTCTCTCTCTCTCTCTCTCTCTATCCATTTTCTAACAATAACATTTCCAGCTATACCGTAACTGAATATCTTGTGTAGTAGACTTTTATGCCATACTCTATCAAAGGCCTTTGATATGTCAAGAGCAACTGCCCTAGAAAGGAAGTTTCTGTCAACAGATTCGCTAACCCTTGAGATATAACTGTAAGCACATCTGCTGTAGATCTAGCAGAACGGAGCAACAAAATATCACCCCTTCACTGTTGAGGTCCCTAAATGACAGAAAGCTTTCTACTCTAATAGTTTCTTCCCTCAAACAGCTAGACTTTGCAATTCCTTCCTGCTATCTGCTTTCCTAACTATACTGATATGTAGAAGTTTAAATGTAATGTAAACCAACATCTTGTTAATCTTTCCTAGGCATGGTCCCAAATACTAGCTTCTTATATCCAAGTTGCGATATGCCTTGTTAGGGATGAATGTGAGTAAAAAAAGAAGAAAAAAAAAGGGTACCAACACACATGCTGAGCAATATATTATACTGTTTTTCTAATATGTTGTTACTGTCAAAAACAACCAACAAGATAAAATTGGAGATGCCTCTAGAGCACTGCTAAACCCATCCATCTCAAGGTTACTTAGTGAGTCATGTCCTCCACTGTCAAATAGTCAGGGAGTTCTGGGGTAAGTAATCTAGACTCTGAACATGGTTGACTAGGTTTCGGTTCTTTTGTCTTGTTATCAACCTTCATGACACACTTGAACTAATTTACAACCTTTTCTCAAATCCAAACACCATTAAACAATTTGTACTTCTTTTTGTATTCATGAATACCTAAAATATAAGACTACACTGATTCAGCTTATCTCTATCTTTTCAAAATTAGGTATGTGTGTGTGTGTGTGTGTGTGTGTGTGTGTGTGTGTGTGTGTGTGTGTGTGTGTGCGTGTGTGTGTGTGTGTGTGTGTGTGTGTGTGTGTGTGTGTGTGTGTGTGTGTGTGTTGTACTTCTATTACAAATGAAGATTTGGTATCTGCCTGTCTGAGAGAGCTTAGGTATGTTTATATATTTGTATGCACAGGATTCATGCCTAAACTAATTAACCGATCATTATGAATTTTAAAAGACAGATGCTAGGCGTAAGGAGATGGAATGTGGAATCTATTTAGTTTAATTTAATTTATGCAAAAGATGTCAAAATTTGTAAAATTTTAACTATACATTAGACATCAATTAATCAATATTCACTAAATTTCAGTTTCTTTGAACTATTTTAAAAGATTTTAGATGGCATAATATTTCAGATTTGCATTAAATTTGATCCATAGTCATTCGGCACCAATTAAGCAAGACTCCCTGAATTTGAGTTTTTTCTTAAGAGTTCTCAAATCTGAAATTCTAGAATCAAGCGCATGTGATGGATTTGGATCAAAATTGAAATAAGGATTCTAGACATAAGGTTTAGTAGCATTTTATCTTTTTAATTTTTTTTTAATTTTTGTAAACGGCCATAAAAGTGGTGCAAAACTTCTATTTTGGAAATTTATTTTGTCCATTCTATGACGCATCTTCTTCTAGTTGTATATAAATTCGTGTTGTGAAACTTTCCTCTCAGGAAATGATTATCACTCTGCTATTCTTAACTGCAACTAATTACCAACATTGGCCTCGCTTCACTCTTAACTAACCCGACGGTGACTGTCATCCTGCAAAACTGACTTTAAAGCCCTGGTGCTTTGCCTTTCTCGAAACTCAGCATTAATTCGTCTTGGGATCGACTGTGTCATAACTCTCTCCCATCATCGCTACGAAAAGGAGGGAACCTGTACTTCTATTGTGAACATTTTCTTTTTCTGGTTGAACTGCTTCAGAAATCATTAACTCGGATCCTTAGAGATTTCTGGAGGGCTGCTCATATTCCAATGTGTTGATTCTGGCATCTTCCATCGTCTTTGTTGGGTGGAGCTGGGGGTGACTGGTATGAGTTAGACCTTATAACTTATGTAGCTTTAATTATTTTTCCATGGATAATCTGACATTGATAGGAGCTAGTTATGAACTTCTCTTTTCTTTTACTAAAAGATGGCAGATATGTTTCATTTTTTTTTTCTTTTTGTCTTTTATTCACCCTAAACAAGGCACATTGGCACTGACATATTTAGAGGCTACTGTGAATAAGGAATCAGATTCATAGAGGCATTCTAAGTGTGGTGATGTACGGCGAGATGGTTGTTCACATTACATTTAAATTTCTACATGTTGATACAGCCGGAGAAACAAGGAGCAGGGGGAGAATTCCAATGGTTAGCAGATTGAGGAAAGAAGCTATTAGAGTAGAAAGCTTTTTGGTAACTTGGAATACCTACAATGAATAGGGGGAACTTTGCTGATTCTTGGATGTATTCTTGTCAGGAGGACACCAAAACAGCAAGTTCATTGGAGCATATTCCATTGAAGCACAAGTAGGCAACATTACAGTGATGGTACAGGGGTTAAAATTTGACAATGTGAGACCTATTCCATTAGACTCTTTTTGGGACTCTGTCTAAAACAGAGAGAGCAAAACTAGTAATTGGTGCACCAACCCAGATTTGACAACAATACTTCATTCATGGGAAGATTGTGTTTTTGTAGTAATATAAGAGACTAGCAGGTGTGAGAAGTTTTCTACCCTGGTAAAGGGAGTTCACTTTTCTTTGCAACAGCCTTGACAGAATCTTCTTGAACTCTTGCGTATGGTGCTATTGGCTATGGCAATAGGTTTCTAATAATTTTTAAAAGAAACAACCTTTGTTTGTGTGTAGCATTAAATGTTACCATCCTTTTATGTCTCCATTCAACTACAGACTGCAGATCCTTTTCTAAGAATTCAGCCAGTGCATTGTATATGTGGGTGTTTACCCACATGTCAAGAATAAAGCATAATGTCATCAGCAAATATACTCATTTCGGACACAATTGCATCAGGGAGGTCGTTTATGAAGATCAGAAATAATAAAGGTACACCTTTATGTCATGCTGTTTGGATTTACGAATATCGAAGACAACCTGGATTGTTCTTTTGGCTAGAAAAGATGGGATTAAATTAAGAACAACTATGGATGAGAAGACTGGTTATAAAAAACGCTAATTAAAAGTATCTTGGGTTGTTTCTTTTTTAAATTTTTCAGTTTCAACTTTCTTTGAAGTCACAAATTTTGAGAGGTTAACAAAATATACTATAAAATATCTCGCTGTTATATTTCTCTTAGTTTGTCTATCTGTCTGCTTGTCGATTGTACTTGTTCTCAGAAACTTCTGAGCTGATCTGGCTGAATTTTTTACGCTGCTGTCTCTCTTTGCTGCATTTCATAAATCACCGTTAATCGTCTCATCTGTTTAACTGAGATGAATAAAACACTTTTTCTGAAGAAAAAGTAATACACAGACATTTGCTGAGTTTTCTTTAAGGTTTTATTTGGGGAGAATAGACTTAGGAGAGACAAACCAATGTTACCTTAATAATTATTTATTACTTAAACTTAACTTTCTAACTAGAAAAAAAATGAATGACACACACAAACAGAACATCGAGATAACATTCCACTTAGATTATCGAGCTATCTACATTATTCGAGGTCTTTTATTCGCAAAGCTTCAATCGAGAGACTTATTTAAAAACCTTTGTTTCTCTCTGTTTAAAAACGTGACGTCATTCGTCATCATTCGACTGTTTTGTCTATAATTTTACCTCCCCCTTGCTTCTATTTTACGTCACCCGTTTCTGGGAACAATTCTGTTTGCAGATTAAGATTATCATGAACTGCACTAAATGCGACCTTTGTCAAAATTCACACTAGATAACTTAATCGCCATTGGTGTAGGGGTTCTTAACAAGACTTCTGTCTAATCATGGCTGACAGAATTAAAGCAGTTTACACCCATCGGTTAAACAAAGGGTTATATTTGAAATTTCGTACAGATTCACGAATTTTACAGAAAGATTCCAGTGTTCAACAAGATGCAGCTGACGAATGTTGACGATTACATCGATTGAAATGTTGTGAGAATAATATCTAAGATAAAAACCGTAGTCCGAATAGTTCAAATAATACAAATTATTAACCGTTATCTCCAAATGTTTTGAACAATATATCTACATATTCAATTTCGAATTTCTAGAGATTTTTCTAAAAGAATCTGATAATCGATGTCAGTGGTATTAATACATTCAGATACCATTCAAACCTTTAGGCCCCATAATAATCCAATTTGATTATATCTGAGGAATTTATTTAAATAATTATATTTATTTCGATTGTGTGTGTGCGTGTGTGTGTGTGTGTATGCGTGTGTGTGTGTGTGTGTGTAAAATGGGTAGTGTTAAGCTTAAGGAAGCAAAATGTAGAAAAGATCGTATATTTTATTTAGTAAGAGACAAATGTCTCTATGCAAAGTAATAAATAAACACTTTGGTTATTTTTCCTATTTACTTGCCTCCCCACCACGGCAAAGTTAGACACAAGGTTAATTTTTTTTTTAATGGAGGGGAAAAATCCAGCTCCCTCCAAAGGGGTTACTCTGGGTTGGAACAAAAATAAAAATTGTCTTAGTCTTCTTCAATGACAGAGCACAGAATAGACTAGGTGTTGCATTAGAGCAGATACTACACTCAGGGTTAGATTTCTCCAAGATTCTTGATGAGAGAGAATGTGAGAAATAATTAGAAAGAAAGAATGAGAGAGCTATAGAAAATAAGAAAGAATGAGAGAGCACTAGAAAATAAGAAAGAATGAGAGAGCACTAGAAAATAAGAAAAAATGAGAGAGCACTAGAAAATAAGAAAAAATGAGAGAGCATTAGAAAATAAGAAAGAATGAGAGAGCATTAGAAAATAAGAAAGAATGAGAGAGCACTAGAAAATAAGAAAAAATGAGCGAGCATTAGAAAATAAGAAAGAATGAGAGAGCACTAGAAAATAAGAAAGAATGAGAGAGCACTAGAAAATAAGAAAGAATGAGAGAGCACTAGAAAATAAGAAAGAATGAGAGAGCACTAGAAAATAAGAAAAAATGAGAGAGCATTAGAAAATAAGAAAGAATAGGAGAGCATTAGAAAATAAGAAAGAATGAGAGAGCACTAGAAAATAAGAAAAAATGAGAGAGCACTAGAAAATAAGAAAGAATGAGAGAGCACTAGAAAATAAGAAAGAATGAGAGAGCACTAGAAAATAAGAAAGAATGAGAGAGCACTAGAAAATAAGAAAAAATGAGAGAGCACTAGAAAATAAGAAAAAATGAGCGAGCATTAGAAAATAAGAAAGAATGAGAGAGCACTAGAAAATAAGAAAGAATGAGAGAGCACTAGAAAATAAGAAAAAATGAGAGAGCACTAGAAAATAAGAAAAAATGAGAGAGCACTAGAAAATAAGAAAGAATGAGAGAGCATTAGAAAATAAGAAAGAATGAGAGAGCATTAGAAAATAAGAAAGAATGAGAGAGCATTAGAAAATAAGAAAGAATGAGAGAGTACTAGAAAATAAGAAAAAATGAGAGAGCACTAGAAAATAAGAAAAAATGAGAGAGCACTAGAAAATAAGAAAAAATGAGAGAGCATTAGAAAATAAGAAAGAATGAGAGAGCATTAGAAAATAAGAAAGAATGAGAGAGTACTAGAAAATAAGAAAAAATGAGAGAGCACTAGAAAATAAGAAAGAATGAGAGAGCACTAGAAAATAAGAAAAAATGAGAGAGCATTAGAAAATAAGAAAGAATGAGAGAGCACTAGAAAATAAGAAAAAATGAGAGAGCACTAGAAAATAAGAAAAAATGAGAGAGCACTAGAAAATAAGAAAAAATGAGAGAGCATTAGAAAATAAGAAAGAATGAGAGAGCATTAGAAAATAAGAAAGAATGAGAGAGCACTAGAAAATAAGAAAGAATGAGAGAGCACTAGAAAATAAGAAAGAATGAGAGAGCACTAGAAAATAAGAAAAAATGAGAGAGCATTAGAAAATAAGAAAGAATGAGAGAGCACTAGAAAATAAGAAAGAATGAGAGAGCACTAGAAAATAAGAAAGAATGAGAGAGCACTAGAAAATAAGAAAGAATGAGAGAGCACTAGAAAATAAGAAAAAATGAGAGAGCATTAGAAAATAAGAAAGAATAGGAGAGCATTAGAAAATAAGAAAGAATGAGAGAGCACTAGAAAATAAGAAAAAATGAGAGAGCACTAGAAAATAAGAAAGTATGAGAGAGCACTAGAAAATAAGAAAGAATGAGAGAGCACTAGAAAATAAGAAAAAATGAGAGAGCACTAGAAAATAAGAAAGAATGAGAGAGCACTAGAAAATAAGAAAGAATGAGAGAGCACTAGAAAATAAGAAAAAATGCGAGAGCACTAGAAAATAAGAAAGAATGAGAGAGCACTAGAAAATAAGAAAGAATGAGAGAGCATTAGAAAATAAGAAAGAATGAGAGAGCATCAGAAAATAAGAAAGAATGAGAGAGCATTAGAAAATAAGAAAAAATGAGAGAGCATTAGAAAATAAGAAAAAATGAGAGAGCATTAGAAAATAAGAAAAAATGAGAGAGCACTAGAAAATAAGAAAGAATGAGAGAGCACTAGAAAATAAGAAAGAATGAGAGAGCACTAGAAAATAAGAAAGAATGAGAGAGCACTAGAAAATAAGAAAGAATGAGAGAGCACTAGAAAATAAGAAAAAATGAGAGAGCATTAGAAAATAAGAAAGAATAGGAGAGCATTAGAAAATAAGAAAGAATGAGAGAGCACTAGAAAATAAGAAAAAATGAGAGAGCACTAGAAAATAAGAAAGAATGAGAGAGCACTAGAAAATAAGAAAGAATGAGAGAGCACTAGAAAATAAGAAAGAATGAGAGAGCACTAGAAAATAAGAAAAAATGAGAGAGCATTAGAAAATAAGAAAAAATGAGAGAGCATTAGAAAATAAGAAAAAATGAGAGAGCACTAGAAAATAAGAAAAAATGAGAGAGCATTAGAAAATAAGAAAAAATGAGAGAGCATTAGAAAATAAGAAAAAATGAGAGAGCATTAGAAAATAAGAAAAAATGAGAGAGCATTAGAAAATAAGAAAAAATGAGAGAGCACTAGAAAATAAGAAAAAATGAGAGAGCATTAGAAAATAAGAAAAAATGAGAGAGCATTAGAAAATAAGAAAGAATGAGAGAGCACTAGAAAATAAGAAAGAATGAGAGAGCACTAGAAAATAAGAAAAAATGAGAGAGCATTAGAAAATAAGAAAAAATGAGAGAGCACTAGAAAATAAGAAAAAATGAGAGAGCATTAGAAAATAAGAAAGAATGAGAGAGCACTAGAAAATAAGAAAGAATGAGAGAGCACTAGAAAATAAGAAAAAATGAGAGAGCATTAGAAAATAAGAAAGAATGAGAGAGCACTAGAAAATAAGAAAGAATGAGAGAGCACTAGAAAATAAGAAAAAATGAGAGAGCACTAGAAAAAAAGAAAAAATGAGCGAGCATTAGAAAATAAGAAAGAATGAGAGAGCACTAGAAAATAAGAAAAAATTAGAGAGCATTAGAAAATAAGAAAAAATGAGAGAGCATTAGAAAATAAGAAAGAATAGGAGAGCATTAGAAAATAAGAAAGAATGAGAGAGCACTAGAAAATAAGAAAAAATGAGAGAGCACTAGAAAATAAGAAAAAATTAGAGAGCATTAGAAAATAAGAAAGAATGAGAGAGCACTAGAAAATAAGAAAAAATGAGAGAGCACTAGAAAATAAGAAAAAATGAGAGAGCACTAGAAAATAAGAAAAAATTAGAGAGCATTAGAAAATAAGAAAAAATGAGAGAGCATTAGAAAATAAGAAAGAATAGGAGAGCATTAGAAAATAAGAAAGAATGAGAGAGCACTAGAAAATAAGAAAGAATGAGAGAGCACTAGAAAATAAGAAAAAATGAGAGAGCATTAGAAAATAAGAAAGAATAGGAGAGCATTAGAAAATAAGAAAGAATGATAGAGCACTAGAAAATAAGAAAAAATGAGAGAGCACTAGAAAATAAGAAAGTATGAGAGAGCACTAGAAAATAAGAAAGAATGAGAGAGCACTAGAAAACAAGAAAAAATGAGAGAGCACTAGAAAATAAGAAAGAATGAGAGAGCACTAGAAAATAAGAAAGAATGAGAGAGCACTAGAAAATAAGAAAAAATGAGAGAGCACTAGAAAATAAGAAAGAATGAGAGAGCACTAGAAAATAAGAAAGAATGAGAGAGCACTAGAAAATAAGAAAGAATGAGAGAGCATCAGAAAATAAGAAAGAATGAGAGAGCATTAGAAAATAAGAAAAAATGAGAGAGCATTAGAAAAAAAGAAAAAATGAGAGAGCACTAAAAAATAAGAAAGAATGAGAGAGCACTAGAAAATAAGAGAAAATGAGAGAGCACTAGAAAATAAGAAAGAATGAGAGAGCACTAGAAAATAAGAAAAAATGAGAGAGCACTAGAAAATAAGAAAGAATGAGAGAGCACTAGAAAATAAGAAAGAATGAGAGAGCACTAGAAAATAAGAAAGAATGAGAGAGCATCAGAAAATAAGAAAGAATGAGAGAGCATTAGAAAATAAGAAAAAATGAGAGAGCATTAGAAAAAAAGAAAAAATGAGAGAGCACTAAAAAATAAGAAAGAATGAGAGAGCACTAGAAAATAAGAGAAAATGAGAGAGCACTAGAAAATAAGAAAAAATGAGAGAGCACTAGAAAATAAGAAAAAATGAGAGAGCACTAGAAAATAAGAAAAAATGAGAGAGCATTAGAAAATAAGAAAAAATGAGAGAGCACTAGAAAATAAGAAAGAATGAGAGAGCACTAGAAAATAAGAAAAAATGAGAGAGCATTAGAAAATAAGAAAAAATGAGAGAGCATTAGAAAATAAGAAAAAATGAGAGAGCACTAGAAAATAAGAAAGTATGAGAGAGCACTAGAAAATAAGAAAGAATGAGAGAGCACTAGAAAATAAGAAAAAATGAGAGAGCACTAGAAAATAAGAAAGAATGAGAGAGCACTAGAAAATAAGAAAGAATGAGAGAGCACTAGAAAATAAGAAAAAATGAGAGAGCACTAGAAAATAAGAAAGAATGAGAGAGCACTAGAAAATAAGAAAGAATGAGAGAGCACTAGAAAATAAGAAAGAATGAGAGAGCACTAGAAAATAATAAAAAATGAGAGAGCACTAGAAAATAAGAAAGAATGAGAGAGCACTAGAAAATAAGAAAGAATGAGAGAGCACTAGAAAATAAGAAAAAATGAGAGAGCACTAGAAAATAAGAAAGAATGAGAGAGCACTAGAAAATAAGAAAGAATGAGAGAGCACTAGAAAATAAGAAAAAATGAGAGAGCACTAGAAAATAAGAAAGAATGAGAGAGCACTAGAAAATAAGAAAGAATGAGAGAGCACTAGAAAATAAGAAAGAATGAGAGAGCACTAGAAAATAAGAAAGAATGAGAGAGCATTAGAAAATAAGAAAGAATGAGAGAGCATTAGAAAATAAGAAAAAATGAGAGAGCACTAGAAAATAAGAAAAAATGAGAGAGCATTAGAAAATAAGAAAAAATGAGAGAGCACTAGAAAATAAGAAAGTATGAGAGAGCACTAGAAAATAAGAAAAAATGAGAGAGCACTAGAAAATAAGAAAGAATGAGAGAGCACTAGAAAATAAGAAAGAATGAGAGAGCACTAGAAAATAAGAAAGAATGAGAGAGCATCAGAAAATAAGAAAAAATGAGAGAGCATTAGAAAATAAGAAAAAATGAGAGAGCACTAGAAAATAAGAAAAAATGAGAGAGCATTAGAAAATAAGAAAAAATGAGAGAGCACTAAAAAATAAGAAAGTATGAGAGAGCACTAGAAAATAAGAAAAAATGAGAGAGCACTAGAAAATAAGAAAGAATGAGAGAGCACTAGAAAATAAGAAAGAATGAGAGAGCACTAGAAAATAAGAAAGAATGAGAGAGCATCAGAAAATAAGAAAAAATGAGAGAGCACTAGAAAATAAGAAAGAATGAGAGAGCACTAGAAAATAAGAAAAAATGAGAGAGCATTAGAAAATAAGAAAAAATGAGAGAGCATTAGAAAATAAGAAAAAATGAGAGAGCACTAAAAAATAAGAAAGAATGAGAGAGCACTAGAAAATAATAAAGAATGAGAGAGCACTAGAAAATAATAAAGAATGAGAGAGCACTAGAAAATAAGAAAGAATGAGAGAGCACTAGAAAATAAGAAAGAATGACAGAGCACTAGAAAATAAGAAAGAATGAGAGAGCATCAGAAAATAAGAAAGAATGAGAGAGCATTAGAAAATAAGAAAAAATGAGAGAGCATTAGAAAATAAGAAAAAATGAGAGACCACTAAAAAATAAGAAAGAATGAGAGAGCACTAGAAAATAAGAAAAAATGAGAGAGCACTAGAAAATAAGAAAAAATGAGAGAGCACTAGAAAATAAGAAAAAATGAGAGAGCACTAGAAAATAAGAAAAAATGAGAGAGCATTAGAAAATAAGAAAAAATGAGAGAGCACTAGAAAATAAGAAAGAATGAGAGAGCACTAGAAAATAAGAAAAAATGAGAGAGCATTAGAAAATAAGAAAAAATGAGAGAGCACTAGAAAATAAGAAAAAATGAGAGAGCACTAGAAAATAAGAAAAAATGAGAGAGCACTAGAAAATAAGAAAGAATGAGAGAGCACTAGAAAATAAGAAAGAATGAGAGAGCACTAGAAAATAAGAAAAAATGAGAGAGCACTAGAAAATAAGAAAGAATGAGAGAGCACTAGAAAATAAGAAAGAATGAGAGAGCACTAGAAAATAAGAAAGAATGAGAGAGCACTAGAAAATAATAAAAAATGAGAGAGCACTAGAAAATAAGAAAGAATGAGAGAGCACTAGAAAATAAGAAAGAATGAGAGAGCACTAGAAAATAAGAAAAAATGAGAGAGCACTAGAAAATAAGAAAGAATGAGAGAGCACTAGAAAATAAGAAAGAATGAGAGAGCACTAGAAAATAAGAAAAAATGAGAGAACACTAGAAAATAAGAAAGAATGAGAGAGCACTAGAAAATAAGAAAGAATGAGAGAGCACTAGAAAATAAGAAAGAATGAGAGAGCACTAGAAAATAAGAAAGAATGAGAGAGCATTAGAAAATAAGAAAGAATGAGAGAGCATTAGAAAATAAGAAAAAATGAGAGAGCACTAGAAAATAAGAAAAAATGAGAGAGCATTAGAAAATAAGAAAAAATGAGAGAGCACTAGAAAATAAGAAAGTATGAGAGAGCACTAGAAAATAAGAAAAAATGAGAGAGCACTAGAAAATAAGAAAGAATGAGAGAGCACTAGAAAATAAGAAAGAATGAGAGAGCACTAGAAAATAAGAAAGAATGAGAGAGCATCAGAAAATAAGAAAAAATGAGAGAGCATTAGAAAATAAGAAAAAATGAGAGAGCACTAGAAAATAAGAAAAAATGAGAGAGCATTAGAAAATAAGAAAAAATGAGAGAGCACTAAAAAATAAGAAAGTATGAGAGAGCACTAGAAAATAAGAAAAAATGAGAGAGCACTAGAAAATAAGAAAGAATGAGAGAGCACTAGAAAATAAGAAAGAATGAGAGAGCACTAGAAAATAAGAAAGAATGAGAGAGCATCAGAAAATAAGAAAAAATGAGAGAGCACTAGAAAATAAGAAAAAATGAGAGAGCACTAGAAAATAAGAAAAAATGAGAGAGCATTAGAAAATAAGAAAAAATGAGAGAGCATTAGAAAATAAGAAAAAATGAGAGAGCACTAAAAAATAAGAAAGAATGAGAGAGCACTAGAAAATAATAAAGAATGAGAGAGCACTAGAAAATAATAAAGAATGAGAGAGCACTAGAAAATAAGAAAGAATGAGAGAGCACTAGAAAATAAGAAAGAATGAGAGAGCACTAGAAAATAAGAAAGAATGAGAGAGCATCAGAAAATAAGAAAGAATGAGAGAGCATTAGAAAATAAGAAAAAATGAGAGAGCATTAGAAAATAAGAAAAAATGAGAGACCACTAAAAAATAAGAAAGAATGAGAGAGCACTAGAAAATAAGAAAAAATGAGAGAGCACTAGAAAATAAGAAAAAATGAGAGAGCACTAGAAAATAAGAAAAAATGAGAGAGCACTAGAAAATAAGAAAAAATGAGAGAGCATTAGAAAATAAGAAAAAATGAGAGAGCACTAGAAAATAAGAAAGAATGAGAGAGCACTAGAAAATAAGAAAAAATGAGAGAGCATTAGAAAATAAGAAAAAATGAGAGAGCACTAGAAAATAAGAAAAAATGAGAGAGCACTAGAAAATAAGAAAAAATGAGAGAGCACTAGAAAATAAGAAAGAATGAGAGAGCACTAGAAAATAAGAAAAAATGAGAGAGCACTAGAAAATAAGAAAAAATGAGAGAGCACTAGAAAATAAGAAAAAATGAGAGAGCATTAGAAAATAAGAAAAAATGAGAGAGCACTAGAAAATAAGAAAAAATGAGAGAGCACTAGAGAATAAGAAAAAATGAGAGAGCATTAGAAAATAAGAAAAAATGAGAGAGCATTAGAAAATAAGAAAGAATGAGAGAGCACTAGAAAATAAGAAAAAATGAGAGAGCATTAGAAAATAAGAAAAAATGAGAGAGCATTAGAAAATAAGAAAAAATGAGAGAGCACTAGAAAATAAGAAAGTATGAGAGAGCACTAGAAAATAAGAAAGAATGAGAGAGCACTAGAAAATAAGAAAAAATGAGAGAGAACTAGAAAATAAGAAAGAATGAGAGAGCACTCGAAAATAAGAAAGAATGAGAGAGCACTAGAAAATAAGAAAAAATGAGAGAGCACTAGAAAATAAGAAAGAATGAGAGAGCACTAGAAAATAAGAAAGAATGAGAGAGCACTAGAAAATAAGAAAGAATGAGAGAGCACTACAAAATAAGAAAAAATGAGAGAGCACTAGAAAATAAGAAAGAATGAGAGAGCACTAGAAAATAAGAAAGAATGAGAGAGCACTAGAAAATAAGAAAAAATGAGAGAGCACTAGAAAATAAGAAAGAATGAGAGAGCACTAGAAAATAAGAAAGAATGAGAGAGCACTAGAAAATAAGAAAGAATGAGAGAGCATCAGAAAATAAGAAAGAATGAGAGAGCACTAGAAAATAAGAAAGAATGAGAGAGCACTAGAAAATAAGAAAAAATGAGAGAGCATTAGAAAATAAGAAAAAATGATAGAGCATTAGAAAATAAGAAAAAATGAGAGAGCACTAAAAAATAAGAAAGAATGAGAGAGCACTAGAAAATAATAAAGAATGAGAGAGCACTAGAAAATAATAAAGAATGAGAGAGCACTAGAAAATAAGAAAGAATGAGAGAGCACTAGAAAATAAGAAAAAATGAGAGAGCACTAGAAAATAAGAAAAAATGAGAGAGCACTAGAAAATAAGAAAAAATGAGAGAGCACTAGAAAATAAGAAAAAATGAGAGAGCACTAGAAAATAAGAAAAAATGAGAGAGCATTAGAAAATAAGAAAAAATGAGAGAGCACTAGAAAATAAGAAAGAATGAGAGAGCACTAGAAAATAAGAAAAAATGAGAGAGCATTAGAAAATAAGAAAAAATGAGAGAGCATTAGAAAATAAGAAAAAATGAGAGAGCACTAAAAAATAAGAAAGAATGAGAGAGCACTAGAAAATAAGAAAAAATGAGAGAGCACTAGAAAATAAGAAAAAATGAGAGAGCATTAGAAAATAAGAAAGAATGAGAGAGCACTAGAAAATAAGAAAAAATGAGAGAGCACTAGAAAATAAGAAAGAATGAGAGAGCACTAGAAAATAAGAAAAAATGAGAGAGCACTAGAAAATAAGAAAGAATGAGAGAGCACTAGAAAATAAGAAAGAATGAGAGAGCACTAGAAAATTAGAAAGAATGAGAGAGCATTAGAAAATAAGAAAGAATGAGAGAGCATTAGAAAATAAGAAAGAATGAGAGAGCATTAGAAAATAAGAAAGAATGAGAGAGCATTAGAAAATAAGAAAGAATGAGAGAGCACTAGAAAATTAGAAAAAATGAGAGAGCACTAGAAAATAAGACAGAATGAGAGAGCACTAGAAAATAAGAAAAAATGAGAGAGCACTAGAAAATAAGAAAGAATGAGAGAGCACTAGAAAATAAGAAAGAATGAGAGAGCACTAGAAAATAAGAAAAAATGAGAGAGCACTAAAAAATAAGAAAGAATGAGAGAGCACTAGAAAATAAGAAAGAATGAGAGAGCATTAGAAAATAAGAAAAAATGAGAGAGCATTAGAAAATAAGAAAGAATGAGAGAGCACTAGAAAATAAGAAAAAATGAGAGAGCATTAGAAAATAAGAAAGAATGAGAGAGCATTAGAAAATAAGAAAGAATGAGAGAGCACTAGAAAATAAGAAAGAATGAGAGAGCACTAGAAAATAAGAAAGAATGAGAGAGCACTAGAAAATAAGAAAGAATGAGAGAGCACTAGAAAATAAGAAAGAATGAGAGAGCATTAGAAAATAAGAAAGAATGAGAGAGCACTAGAAAATAAGAAAAAATTAGAGAGCACTAAAAAATAAGAAAGAATGAGAGAGCACTAGAAAATAAGAAAGAATGAGAGAGCATTAGAAAATAAGAAAGAATGAGAGAGCACTAGAAAATAAGAAAGAATGAGAGAGCACTAAAAAATAAGAAAGAATGAGAGAGCACTAGAAAATAAGAAAAAATGAGAGAGCACTAGAAAATAAGAAAGAATGAGAGAGCACTAGAAAATAAGAAAAAATGAGAGAGCACTAAAAAATAGGAAAAATGAGAGAGCACTAGAAAATAAGAAAGAATGAGAGAGCACTAGAAAATAAGAAAGAATGAGAGAGCACTAGAAAATAAGAAAAAATGAGAAAGCACTAGAAAATAAGAAAAAATGAGAGAGCACTAGAAAATAAGAAAAAATGAGAGAGCACTAGAAAATAAGAAAGAATGAGAGAGCACTAGAAAATAAGAATAAATGAGAGAGCACTAGAAAATAAGAAAAAATGAGAGAGCACTAGAAAATAAGAAAGAATGAGAGAGCACTAGAAAATAAGAAAGAATGTGAGAGCACTAGAAAATAAGAAAAAATGAGAGAACACTAGAAAATAAGAAAAAATGAGAGAGCACTAGAAAATAAGAAAGAATGAGAGAGCACTAGAAAATAAGAAAAAATGAGAGAGCATTAGAAAATAAGAAAAAATGAGAGAGCACTAGAAAATAAGAAAAAATGAGAGAGCACTAGAAAATAAGAAAGAATGAGAGAGCACTAGAAAATAAGAAAAAATGAGAGAGCACTAGAAAATAAGAAAGAATGAGAGAGCACTAGAAAATAAGAAAAAATGAGAGAACACTAGAAAATAAGAAAGAATGAGAGAGCACTAGAAAATAAGAAAGAATGAGAGAGCACTAGAAAATAAGAAAAAATGAGAGAGCACTAGAAAATAAGAAAAAATAAGAGAGCACTAGAAAATAAGAAAGAATGAGAGAGCACTAGAAAATAAGAAAGAATGCAGGAAAATGAGAAAAATTGCGAGAGTGTACGTATGCACAAGAATGTGATAGTGTTTGTTTGTGTGTAACGACCTTTCAACTATTATAAGATCATCTCAGGTCAAACATTTTTTCACAGAATCAGATTTTTTACAATGTTTCTTTTTTGTGAAAGTGTTTTAGGGTGTGGAATTTTACTATTCATTATGCATGAGGTGCTTTGCTTGATTTTTAAATCTTTGCTTTCTTACTTTTTTTTTAGATTGTTTCAGGTATTTTATATCAAATGTTGAAGTACTCAACAGAGCCAACATGGACAGCATATAAGTCGTTTTCATCACCACACAACTGCAATGGACTAAACATGTGACCAGAATGGAAAACAATCGCATCCCAAAAATCCTATTGTATGGGGAATTGGAAAATGGATACAGAAAGATTGGTGGGCTGAAACTCTGTTACAAGGGTGTGATAAAATTCCACCTAAAAGCAATGGATATGAACACAAAAAATTGGGTAGCGCAATAGCTTTCACAAAGGAAAGGCAGAAATAGAAGCAAAAATAAAGGCCAGGTCTAGACAAAAACATTACCAAAGGCACAACCCTGCTAACTACCCATGCACTACTTGTGGGGAAACTTTCCACACTAAGTGTGGAATGCTACAACATCGTAGGATAAAGCGCCAAAACGCTCACTAATCATTTTCAGCTATGAAGGACCGCGTGACGATGATGATCTTATAATATTATTAAGGCCCATTTTTTGAAGAGAGTTTTTCAAATTGCTTCTTTCATAACAATATAGTTAACATACCGTTAATGCGTTTAATTGCTACGTATTTCTTGTCAGATTTTATGTTAAAGATTGAACTATTAAAACTTAAATATATTTGTGCAAATTAGTTATTTAAAGAAGCACTAGTTTTTGGAAAAAAAACTGTAATGTTTTTATATTTGTTACTTTGCTGAATATATGTACATAGATTTTGTATTTTATTATGTTTTATTGTTAACGATTGCAATGGATATATCTTTGACTATCAGATAAAGCCTGGGCCATTTTGAAATCAAGTAGTTTTCTTTTTGTTTGGTTGGGGTATAGTACTAGGGTTCGCCCCATTAGGGTTCATGTTTGAGAGGGAGTTAGTTTATTGCTAATCACTTGAGGTACTCCTGCCATGGAATGCTGACGAGGCTGCTCTAAAAATATAGGCCAGAGCGATGGTTTTAGACGCTTGTGTCTAACCTCATGAGGAAATAAATAACTTCAAGAAAATCTTGGAATATACCAGCCTCTCGGGAGAAGGATAAGAGAATATATTTATCCTTGTCCCTCAGGCACTATGTAAATCAATGAAACACTATGGACTATAAAAGTGTAAATCTCTCTCTCTCTCTCTCTCTCTCTCTCTCTCTCTCTCTCTCTCTCTCTCTCTCAATCCTAAAACGTTTGTATCCTCAGGGTAAAAAAGTCACGAGAGACTTACAGATAGACATTTACTTTGGGCCTGAGGACATTGAGCTTATCAAAGCTTTGATGAAAGCATGTTCTGGGTATATATATATATATGTGTGTGTGTGTATATATATATATATATATATATATATATATATATATATATATATAAAGAGAGAGAGAGAGAGAAAGAGAGAGAGAGATGTCAATAAAGAGAGAAAATGTCAATAAAGAGAGAAAATGAAGGCGTAAAAACTGTATAGTAATATGTATTTATTTATTTATTTAATAAGGCTATACAT
The DNA here is from genome assembly GCF_053919585.1 of Euprymna scolopes. Lineage (NCBI taxonomy): Eukaryota > Metazoa > Mollusca > Cephalopoda > Sepiida > Sepiolidae > Euprymna > Euprymna scolopes. The sequence goes on along the minus strand of NC_136484.1, from coordinate 147,358,762 downwards.
CAATTTGGGGTGTTGGATAAGTGGGAACCCTTTATGCCAAGGTATTTCGAAACCTAACGCTTCTCATCAGAAGAGTAGAGAAGATGCTAGGTAACATAATAGGGATATGACGTCTAGCGATAGTTACATTAGTAGCGAAATAAATTATTGAGGCTGTTTGGGGAAACTTACCCAACATCTCTAATTGATTCATACCCTTATAAAATAAATGAATAAATCCATATATATTACTATATAGTTTTTATACTTTCATTATCTTTTTTCATTGACTTCTATATAATATATATGTATATATATATATATATATATATATATATATATATACATATATTATATATCAATGCTGCTAAGACCAAGCTTGTTTCCTTCAATAACTACAAGAAACCTTCTCTACCACCAATAGCAATGGCCAAGAACACATTGCCTGAAAGTACTTCTTTTAAACTCCTCGGCCTAACGTTTACAGGGAATATGAACTGGAATAGATACATTGAGAGCATTGCCAAGGCTGCTGCAAGGAAGGTTGGCTTCCTCTACTGTGCTAGAAAACTACTTACGCCTAACAGTATCCTATACCTCTATAAGGCCACCATTCGCCCATGTATGGAGTACTGTTGTCACATCTGAGCTGGTGCATCTGCTGCTTGTTTCTCGCTCCTGGACAGGGTTCAAAAGAGAGTCGCCAACCTGATAGGTCCTGAACTGTCATCTAGGCTTCAGCCTCTGTCCCATCGACCAGATGTGTCATCCCTCTGCCTGTTCTACAAATACTTTAATGGTGAATGCTCTGACGAACTGCAAACACTTGTACCTCCCCGACGTAACTACCCCCGACAAACCCGACAAGCTACTAAGTCTTATCCCTTTACAGTAGAGATCCCTAGGTGCAAGAGGGCCTTTTACTCCAATAGTTTATTCCCCAGAACTGCGGGTCTTTGGAACTCCCTTCCAGGATTCTGCTTTCCCAACTGCACTGATATGCAGAAGTTCAAGTGTAATGTTAACAAACATCTTTCTACTCATCTCCCTTCATAATGACCCGGCTAATTAAGTCCCTAATAGCAGCCCCCTGCTTCAAAGTGGCACTGTGCCTTGTTTGGGGTGAAAATTGAATTAAAAAAAAAAAATATATATATATATATATATATATATATATATATATATATATATATATATAAGAGTGAGAAGAAAGTTTTTGCGGAACTTTTCATTTTGATTTCAAATGATGTATTTTTAAACGAGTTTTCATTATAATATCTTTCTTTTACATATTATTATAAAAAACATTTTTCGCTCTATTTAATTGTTTAAATTATAAAAGTTTTAAACCAAGTATGGCTTCTATTCAGAACGTTGAATACAAGATGGAAAAAAAGTAAATCTGCACAGTTTTCTTATTTCAATTCAAGCTAGGCCGAAAATCTGCTGAAGCAGCTCACGATATAAACGAAGCCTTTGGCCCAGGAACCAGACCTGAACGCACAGCACAATGGTTGTTTAAGAAATTTTGTCGCAGCAATGAAAGTCTGAAGATGATGAACATAATGGTTGGCCTTCACAAGTTAACATCGATCAATTAAGAGCCTTAGTCGAAACCAATCCATGGACAACTGTTCGAGCCGTAACGTATATGACGATTTCCAACTATTACGGCAGGAAAGCACTGTCAACAAATGGTGAAATGCATCAGAAACTTCGATAACACCCAGCATTAGTCAACAGAAAAGTGTGTTGATTGTAATGGTGCTTATTTCGACCAATAAATTTAGGTTGAGCCGAGATATGTTCATCTGAATTTTAAAATCACAAGAACTTTCTTGTCAACCTGATATATATATATATATATATATATATATATATATATTTCAATTTATCTTTACATATTACTGCTTATGTAAAGACAAATTGAAAATGTAACTTGCTCTACTTCCGTATTGAGCACTCTTGTAATTTCACTGGTTACCCTACCTTTGAAAAATAGCAACGTCAATATATATATATATATATATATATATATATATATATATATATATATATATATATATATATTTCTGTAGAAATATTCTTTATTCCCTTATATTTCCCTTTCTATATATACTGATCCTTATTTAAGAAGCTCAATGTAATTGCAGAGCATATAATGAATAAATGACAAAAGTCTATATTCCATATTTCATGATGCTGACCACCTTACAATTTATTCCTTTAGTTCAATTGACATTCACAATTCTTAACAGTATTTATTTCATAGCACAACTGAATTAAAGGAATAAATTGTAAGATAGTCAACATCATGAAATTTGGAATATAGACTTTTTGTCATTTATTCATTATATATATATATATATATATATATATATATATATATATATATATATATATATATATATATATATATATAAGCTTGATACAAAATACTATAAGTCAGACAGACATCCAGACAGAAAATTCTTTTTATTATGGAATTTGTAGATATTCCAACCATTTTTATTATTCTACTCATTTGTTAATTTCTGTTCTTTTTTTTTATAGCGTTTTTGTGGTTTCCTTTCTCTTTTTCTTTCTTTTTGTTTTAGAAAATTATTTGTAAATTGATTTTTCTTTTCATCTAAAATTTAATTTTTAATCTCAGTGTCTATAGCAGACATTCTGTTTTTCATATTCTTTCTGGTAATAAAGATTTAATTATCTAATATCCCAGTCTATTTTATATTTTATTTTATATTAGCTATGATGCTCCCGGTATTGCCCGGTCATAAAATATGCGTAAATATATTTTAATTTATTCAAATTGCGTATATATTATAATAGTCAATTATCTATCGTTTATTTCATATGATATTGTTCGTTTATTTCATATGATATCGTTCGTTTATTTCATATGATATTGTTTCATAATCAATATAAAAAAAATGTGACTTGAGTGCCATCAGCCATAATACTAAAATACAAACGATTGTTGTATATGGAAGAGGACATATTCCAGTAATTAGAGAAACAAAGTAAATAGGATTGAAAATAATATTTATTAAAGGAAAAGGATGGAATCGAACCCAGTAATCAAAAGTTAAAAAGAATACATATTGCAATACAGATACGATGATAGAAATGTAGAGCATTGGCTATTGTGTTAGAAATAACTATACAACTAATTGGTTCAGAGCAAGTAAAATCGAACAATGTAAATTAAGGAATTTTCTTTGTGTTACTAAAAGCGTATTGGAGACATATGTAATATGAAAATCCACGTGAGGAGACATTCACATGTCTGAGCACGTTCTGATGTCACAAAGAAAGATAGGTACAATAGATTCAGTTAGTCAGTCAATCAGAGAGAGGAGAATCAGAAGAGTTCAGAGTTGACAGAGAATCAGGAGAGTGAGTTAGCCAAAGCTCCTTTTGGAAGCGAATCAGAAACGGAGACAAGACAATGTAAGTCTGCAAGGCATCGAATACCTGATCATCATTTCATCCAGCTGAAATGTCTTCATGTTATAAGTAAACCTTTGTCTTCGTTTCTCGTCCACCGAAAGGTAATGTGTTTTGGCTATCGTCTTTGTAAATGAATATTATATGAAACACCCTTTCAAAGTGTTAATGGAATCCCTCACTAATAATGGTAAACCCTCTCTGTGTTTAAAAGAACTGTCCATTTCATATCTTTCACATCTATATTCCTTCTACTATTAATAATATGAAATCTCCCAGAATTGCTTCATCATCATCGCCGTGTGCACTGTTATATAAATGTCTCATCCTCTATACATATTGTCCCCGATATGTACCTGTCAACAGACACCGTTATGAGTTCCCCTACTACACAACACTGTTTGAATGCCATTCTTCGGTTTGGTTTTTCATTTTGTGAGAAGCTGTTGAATTTTTTGGAGCTTTTAGCTTTTTAAAAAGCAATTCCACTGCAATGAAACCATGTTACATCTCTGAACATTTCACATTTTCACACAATATATATATATATATATATATATATATATATATATATATATATATATATATATATATATATTGTGTATGAAAATGTTTTTGCATATACTTTCTATTTATTTACCAAACTTTTTAAAGTTAAGCGCATTGATGGTTAACACACAACAACAGGGCAATTATAATTAATAAGAAGCATTATACTACATTCAAAAGACAAAGATTTTATTAACCTCACCAATCATTTTTTCAAAGTTTGGGAGTTATTTTGAAAAAATGATAGGTAGGGTAAATAAAATCTTAGTCTTTCAAATGTAGCAATATATTTCTAGGCTCCCCGAAAGGAGGGACACTCTATTAAATGAAATAATTATTTCTATTTAGCATAAAATAATGCAATGCTGTTTCCAACGATCATACATGCATGTATAAATTATTTGTGCTGCTAAATTTGTTGCTTTTTAGTGGAGTAAAGTCTAAAAATAACTTGTGTGCATTTAAATTTTAAATCTCATTCAAATAATTCCACTTTTCGATTTTATTGCTTTCTTAGCCTAAAATGTAAACTTCATTATTTACTTTTTATACTTTTTATATTTTAATTATAATAACAAATATAAGTATCTTTTTTCAAATATATATATAGTGAATGAATGACAAAAGTCTATATTCTAAAGTTCATGATTTTGACCACCTTATAATTTATTCCTTTAATTCAGTTGACATTTACAATCTTTGACAGTATCTATTTCATAGTACAAAATCAATCACTTAATTATTATATCAACTAGTGAATCTATTTTGCCCTTAACTCATCAGAAGAAATAGCAACAATAAATCCGTCAAAAGGAAATAAAGTGCAGTTTGATATGACTAAAATCCAAAAATTGGAAAGGAAGCTGTAAATACCTTATAATATGTTTCCATTACGCCATTTTGAATTTTATAAATAAAGTCACTAAACCCAACTATTCGTACTTATATGTTCTATTAATTTATGAATATCCCGGCCAAAACCTTCTATTTAATAATTAGTAAATTTATTAATTTTAATTAATGTATGCATACTTATGAAAATAACATCAATAATAATAAACTATTACACATGTTTGCATATACGAAACTAAACTAAATATATATTAGTTTTCAATTACTTTTTTCTTTGACTTTTTAAGGGGATGGAACACTCGAATCCACTTGTAAAGTAATAAAACAATGACTTTTTCAGAATCAATGAGTTAGAAGTTGAAATAAAGAAGATTTTTATTGAGCAAGATCTCACCAAACTCGACAATTATAAAGCCTTAAGCAAGAGATCAATACATGTACGATATAGATAAAATCGAACGTATTTCTAAATTCATATGTCCTTGTTGGTAAGCAGAAAAATATATGACATGAGTTTCAAATATAACTTTAATTTGGACTATAATGTCCACAACAATATTACTCGTGTCTAACATGTTGGCGACATCACTACCGTTATATAAAGGGGAGTTGTGTATGTCTGTATGTGTGTATGTTCATATCTCTAGCTAAAAGTCCCCAAATTACTAACCAAAGACTCACAAAGTTTATATTTTCTTGATCAGTGTTGCCCCAGATGTATTTAATATCTAAAAATGAAATTAACTTATTCATTCTTTAGGGGTTAACTGGGCCAGATTTCGTCGGTTTTTCAGCCATTTCCAATGTTATTTATTATATAAAAGAAAAGGTGAAAGAAGGTTAGATATGAGGGATGTGGAAAAACGGGGAAGGGGAAAAAAGAGACGACAGAATGACGGATTGGTAGATGTAGACAAATAGAAGTTTTTAATATAAATTTTCTACACACACTTTCAAATCTCTTCTTTTTTATTTTTTGACCCTGAGCAACGCCGAGTAGTCCTGAAAGTCTAACATAATAATATAGCAACAGAGTTTTAAATATAACATTTGTTTGAACTACAATGCTGATATTTGGATTACTATTTGTCCGTTATGTCGACAACATCCATCATTTTGACTCTGAATATCTAACATAAATAATAAAAGTGATATGCATGTCGACTAAAGTGTAAGACATCTATAAAAATTCCATTTCATGTTCAACCTGAATGACAATTTAGGATTCAATTTTGTGACAGTTTGAATTTCACAGTCAGACACAAATAGCAATCCGTCTGACATATCTCTATTTCATTTGAACTAACATACTTTTCCATTGGTTTCTCAACCATGTTCCTATTTACTTGGGGTATTTTTGTTTTTTTACATTGGGATCACCACTTATCAAGGCCCGGAAGCCACTCGGGGATAAGGGTTATTTTGTGTACAATAATCAATGGGATAATATCGTAGTAATAGTTGGTATTGGATATTTGATAAAGTGTCTTACTTAAGGGGCGATTAATCAGGAATTTGTTTATGTTGGACTTGAAGACATCCAAGTTGTAGCCAGGTGGGAAACAGGCAAACGGAAGAGAATTCCACAGGCGTACACTTCTCAGAAAAAAGTTATGTTCATGGAATCTACGTTTTGATTTAGGCACAGATAAAGAGTGGGGGAAATTACTGACAGTGGTTTTAGCTAGACGGGTGTTTATCATGAAAGATTATCATGAAGGATCCTCTCGTTTACCAAGATTCGTTCAATTAGTCATGTCATAATTTTGGACGCTAAAAACAAACATTAAAAAAGTAAAGTTTGTCATTTTTACTAAGATTCGTTCATTTAGTCATCTCATATTTTTGGACGCTAAAAACAAACAATGAAAAAGTTACTTCGTCTTTTTTTACTGATTCGTTCATTCACGTAAATTTTTGGGGCGCTGAAAATCAACATTAGAAAAGTGAAGTTCGTTTCGTTTACTGATTTGTTCATTTAGTCATGTCAAAATGTTGGACTAAAAACCACCATTAAAGTTATTGTTAGGATTCGTTCATTTAGTTCATAATTTTGGACGCTAAAAACAAACATTTCAAAAAGGAAATCTGTCTTGTTTATTAAGATTTGTTCATTTTGTCAATAGATAAATTAGGACGTTGGAAATAACATTATATAAAAAAAAAGCTCGCTTCATTTACTTAGATTCGGTTTTATAATCTAGGACGCTCACGACGCTAAAACTAACGAACGAACAGAATGTTCAATCAATGAAAACATGTAAGAAAGAATATTTGGCAACTTATTTTTAAAGCTTTATTACGAATACTTTTTGTTAGGGAAAAAGTAAATGTTATGGTAAGGTAATGTAAACTGGTCGTTAACCTATCGGAAATGCGACGAGAGGAAAGTATATGTTTTCAAACAATACACAACGATATTGTGTGTGTGTGTGTGTGTGTGTGTGTGTGTGTGTGTGTGTGTGTGTGTGTGTGTGTGTGTGTGGCTAAAGTGGAGTGTGTAATAACGAAAAGTTATGATTATGAGAGTTCTAGAATATTTTTATTTGGTTTATTAAGGAAAATGTTGATTCGTGTAGAGGTAGAGGCCATGTTGGTGAAAATGTCGACGTGTTCGTTTTTATTATGAATGTGTAATCTAGAATAACAGATTTTTTGCGTTTTCAGCCAATGAGAATACCCAGAATGTAAGCGGGCAGAAATCATTATTTTCGAATAGGGAAGTGTAAAGGTAGTTGTATGTCTATCAGTGTATGATGCAGTTAATAAGGGTGTCATGACAATATGTATTGTGTATATTTTTACCCGGTCTTCGCTGGGGTAGTGGGAGTACTTGTTGGGTAGAGGGAAAAATACGAACCACTTCGTCTAAATATGTTGTCGGTCGTGATGATGGCGCTCATAGGATGTAATGTAACATTTTATTATAACGAATAAATGTGTCTCTAATAGCATACGAAAGTTACATAAGATGTTGGGTAACACTTTAGACATAAAAAAATTGTATATGGCATCTGTTAGTGCAAACCTACGGTAATTTGACCCAGAGGGGAATTTATGAAATAAAAATATTATATATATATATATATATATATATATATATATATGTAGGAGATTAGGAGATGAATAACAGGAAGAGCTTACAACTCTTTAAAACCCGCTATTGTAGTGGATAATAATAAATAATAACAGCGTTTTGAAGTTTTAATATTTAAAAAAAAAACGCTAACAACAAACCTTATATATATATATATATATATATATATATATATATATATATATATATATATATGCGCAGATCATCATATAATGATTAGATCACACTGACAGACGTTAAAAAGCATTTAAAAAATAAATGTTTAAATTTCAACACTATTTCTTGCGGTTAACGGTAGCCAAATGGATTGGGTCCTTGTTAATAAAGCCAGAGACGGCTTCTGCTGCCGGGTTCGAATCTATCACTTGGTGTTAATACCCTGCCCTGATGATTTCCAAAAGGATGAAACACTAGTGTCTGTAGGTATTTAATAATTATTATAGTAAATAATTATATATATGTGTGTGTGTGTGTGTGTCTCATTCAGAAGGCAAAGTGACATTATCAACAATCACGTATACAATATTCAGCAGAACCAACTGCTTGTAATCTATGCAAGCCATCACCTCATTTACATGATTCGACGAAGTTCGCTAAAGTTGAAATAGGTATATTCAATCGTTTCTTATTCAGAACTGTTATAGCCTTAAGTCGAAATGCTAATGACAGTATCCAACTGCAAAGTTTATCGACTGGTGTGTATAATTTCTCTTAGTCTGTCTGCCTGCCTGATCCACTTTCTCTCAGTAACTGGTGGGGATCTGGCTGAAATTGTGTATAAACCCTTGTTATTATAAAGTGCAGCGAACTAAGCTGTATCGTATCCGTTCGATGCACAGAGATTAATAGGGATTAGTGTTTTATCCCCAAATGAGCACAAATTTAACCATATTCAACTATCAGTTTGACATAAAGCACTATGTTTCGGTCAAACAAGCTATAACATCGGCCTGTTTTTAACGAACTAGAAAGTTTAGTATCCGTGTGTGTATATATATATATATATATATATATATATATATATATATATATATATATATATATATATATAATGGTTGTATAGATTAGTTTTCTAAAAGTAAATCCAATGAAACCCGCGTGATTATTAAAGAGTGCTCAATGGAGGACAAAGCTGGTATATAGGCTGTTTATTATACAAACATTATTGGTTACATATGTGCACACATGTTTCAGTGGAGTCCTAATTCAAGGAGACCACTTCATCAGACAAAAAAAAAAGAAGTGATCGCTCCTTTTTTCTTTTTTTTGTTCTGATGAAGTAGTCTCCTTGAATTATGATTCCATTGAAACCTGTATGCACATATGTAATCAATAATGTTTTATAATAAACTGACTATATATATATATATGTGTGTGTATGTGTGTGTGTGGGTGTGTTCTTGTGCACAATACAAATTATGGTCTAATATTTCTAAGTCTATTAATTAAAAATATAGAGACAAGAAGATCGATGAAGATAAATTACAATATTTATTATTCCATCAAATATTTCAATTCAAAAACAAAATTAACACAGAGTACAAATTACTAAACCTTAAATCATGGATTTTCAAAGATAAACTCTTTTCAGCAGAAGATAAAAACTCAGTAAAAAAAATAAAATTACACTGGTTATCATAAATTCAAAAATATATAAACCTTTTTTGTAAACTAAAATGTATCTTCAATGGATTTTTCTTCTAAATTAGAGGATCAAACAATCAATAAATAAATACTCGTCGGAAGGTCACCATTTATAGCTTGTTTGTGCATTACAATATAAAAAAATATAAAATAGAAACTCTATTTAACAGCAAAACTATGAACATTTAAGGTTTGCATAACTTTTATCAAGAAAAGACTAGATTGAATGTGCGTGTTCAAAAAAATGTTCATTTTCATGTGACGTCACCTTTCAAAATAATACGGAGTAAGTTGTTTACGTTTTCAGCCAATGAGAATATCCGGAATGTAAGCAGGCACAAACCATTTATTAAAATAAACAGAGAAAAAAATGGGAAAATGTTCACAGGGAGTACTTATTTCTTTTTTTCTTTTTGTTGGTCGAGTAGTTGTCACAAAGAGTGTTTGCTGGCTTTAACAGTAAAAGCAGGGTGCATTCTCACTTGACTACACCTGTGTCTTGTTTGCTTGGTGTCTTCCCCTTGTCTCTTGTTTACAAAAATTCTGAGTTTTTATCTCTTCTTACTGGCTCCCACAGAAATGTTGGTTGTTAAATTTTATTTTTATCCTCCCTCCCCCCGCTCCTATCGGTGAATTAATTTTTATTTTTTTGACCAGATGGGTGCATCGAGCCTATGCATAGTGACGGGTTCACACTTTGTCTGTTACAGCCGACAAGTAAACATACGGTTGGGAGTTTATTATTTTCTTAGTGAATCCCCATAACTCCATGAGGTCCAAATGGAAGAAACAGCAATCTTAGTGAGGTTCAAAAGAGTCAATTGAACAAAATGACTATGGATACGTGTGTGTGTGTGTGTGTGTGTGTGTGTGTGTGTGTGTGTGTGTGTGTGTGTGTGCGCGCGTGTGTGCGCGTGCGTGCGTGTGTGGGATTTTCATTACGGACTCTACTTTCGTATAAGCAGCATCGCCTGAAGAGGTCTCTAGTTACTTGAAACTGGCTGACCGAAACATGCTCATTAATATGTAGCGACTTATAAATGCTTATGTAAAACAACAATATATATATATATATATATACATATATATATATATATATATATATATAGGCCTTTATGGAGGGGAGACTAAAACTTGACGCTATGGTTTCAAATGATCTGAATAACAGCAAGGGGAGACTTGATTCCAAATATTTCTCATATGTTATATCTTCCCTCTTTTCGAAATAGGGTACGATTATGAATATCTCCAGTATCAAATAATCTTTATATACTGTGAAATTTACTTTAAGTATGAAAACCAAAGAAAGGAGATATAACAAATAAGAAATATTTGAAATCAAGTCTCCCCTTGCTGTTATTTCAGATTATTTGAAACCATAGTAGTAAGTTTTAGTCTCACCTCCATCAAGGCCAGAGGTTTTGGGGAAATATCAGATATTTTGTAATTCATATGCAAAACTAGGAAAACAAATGACTATGATTGAAATATTGGTAAAGGTGCAGTATCTTATAATATCTCACAAAAAATCCTTTAAAATTATCACTATTATAGGTTTTCATGGGTGCTGAAAACGACAGTTAAAATTCCAGGAAATGAGTAATTTCAATGATATGAATAAATTATAGTTTTAAAAGTGGGAGATTACTTTTCTCTATTAATTTAACATAAAATGAACACCCACTTTACAGCTAAGGTGTGCATAAACTGAGTGCTCATTTTAGTTACATTAATATAGAAAAGTGATCCCCTACTTGTTTAAACAATAATATGCGACATTAAGGGCAAACATCACATAGCCCACTACACAATTCAGGTCATTAGTTTTCCAACGAATCTTCATTTGTTAAATTCTGATCACTAGTCACCGAGATTTCGAACTTATAAAATTTACAAAAAAAGAGGTATATCCATAATATTGAAATACTCATATCTTTGGTTCTATGGGACGAAACTACATGAAACTTTGCAGGCTTTTTGAAGATTATAATAGTATTCTATAGTTAAAATTTTATGACAATTGATTGGTTGTTTGGTTGTTTTTGTTTTACGGCATATCAACCCTTTTCGGGTTATTTAATGCCGAATCCAAAGATTTTGAAGAAAAATTTTTTTAATAGAATATATTTGTTGTTTTCACGTCGGTTTCTATTTAACCCATAGTTGGGACCCTAACAGGTACTACCACTCCGGGTCAGAGTGGACCTGGGAGCTATGGTAATTAAAGGGTGGCTCCACACTCCCCAAAGCCCACAAGCTGGGGCCTCACCACTGGATATAGTTTAAGTTCATATCCAGGACGCCCATTGAGGGACTTTTACCCTCTGCAGGGGGGCAGTCGGCGTATTCTAATGCCCCACCGACAGGGCCATGACAATTGGTAAAAAAAGAACCTACAGTTTCAAACCAATAAAATATGCCTACATGTGTATATATATGTCCTAGCATATGTCCTAGCTTTAATTCGGATTTAGTATATACATTCTAGCAAGCCATCTTTAGTTTTGTTTCTTCCGTTATCTCCTCTGTGGCCTTGCCAGGCCACTATATATATATATATCGCTGTCTTATCATTGGTGTATATTTGCATATGGAACATAGAGAATCAAACAAAATATGATGTATTTATTTTAAACTGGTCAAAATGGATGATCACATTCAATGCTGCCAAGACTAAACTTGTTTCCTTCAATAACTACAAGAAACTTTCTCTACCACCAATAGCAATGGCCAAAGACTCTTTATCTGAAAGTACATCTTTTAAACTCCTCAGCCTAACGTTCACAGGAAACATGAGTTGGAAAAATTACATTGAGAGCATTGCCAGGACGGCTGCGAAAAAGGTAGGTTCTCTCTACCGTGCTAGAAAGCTACTAATGCCCAAAAGTATCCTGTACCTCTATAAGGCCACCATTCGTCCATGTATGGAGTATTGCTGTCATATTTGGGCTGCTGCATCTGCTACTAGTCTCTCACTCCTGTACAAGGTTCAAAAGAGAGTCGCCAACCTAATAGGTCCTGAACTATCATCTAAGCTTCAGCCTCTGTCCCATCGACGAAATGTAGCATCCCTCTGCCTGTTCTACAAGTATTTTAATGGTGAACGCTCCAACGAACTGCAAGCACTTGTACCCCCTCGACATAAATACCCCCGACAAACCCGACAGACAGCTAAATCCCACCCCTTCACAGTTGAGATCCCTAGATGTAAGAAAGCCTTCTACTCCAGTAGTTTCTTCCCCAGAACCACTGGACTTTGGCATTCCCTTCCAAGTTCCTGCTTCCCCAACTGTACTGACATGCAGAAGTTCAAGTGTAACGTGAACCGACATCTTGCTGCCCAACTCCCCACATAGTACCCCTGTAGCTTATGTTCCTGATAGTAGCCCCCCTACATCAAAGTGGCGATGTGCCTTGTTTGAGGTGAAAATGTAATAAAAAAAAGAAAAAAAAATTGCAAAGGGTTTTCTTGTTAATTAGGATACAATGGATGATTTAGTCAGTTTTAACATGTCACTTTTTTTTATTTGTTCTTGTTAAAGTGATGGTCTCGTTAATGCAACCGACAGTCAGTGGAGGGGAAGAGGAAAGTATGAAGGGGTTGACGGAAGAAAAGGAAGACATTCATTTTTAAAATGGAAGTAGCATAAAAATTTATAACCCTTTAGATACGTAAACCCCCCACACACACACATACACACACAAACACACATTCTTTAAGGAATTGTCGGATTACCAGAATTCAGTTTACCAGAATTTGTCGTTTACCAGAATTCAGTCAAAAAGGGTCAATTTGCAGTTTATTTTCAACTAAACACTCAACATTAAAATGACGATTTTTATCGGTTTTCGGGTCTGCTGAAAACGAACGTCGCATGTGAAACAGGCACCGACAAAGTTTCATTGATATTAATGTATCGTTTTTTTTTTTCAATGTATTATTGAATAGTTTTCATTGGTCGCTATTTTGTTTTACTTAAGTTGAAGAAAAAACTTTACGCGCATGCGCGTTGTTTATCTTACTGTCTGAAATATATAAAATAACATGGCGACCACTGCAGATCATAACGTAATTTATCAGAAAAAAAAAAAAAAAAAAAAAAAACAATGCCTTAATATCAGGAAGATTATTTGTCGGTATGAGTTTTAAATGTGATATTAATTTACAGTAGACCTGAAAACGTAAAAAATATTGTAATTTTCAAGGTGAGTTTTCAGCTGGAAATAAACTGCAAATTTACCCAAACAACTACTGGTACTACTACTTCATGTAAATGCTTACTCCTATGTTATTTGTAAATAACTGTTTCATATATTTGTGAGCGATTGTTAAGTAATCTCATTCTTTTATGTATCGCTTCTACATTAACATCAAAACGGTTTAGTGTTATTTAAATTAATAATACACCATAACAGTTTGAAATGCTTTATATATAGTAGACAGACGAACCGAAGACAGGTTTTTGAATTCCTTATTAGCATAGCTATTTTTAAACAATTCATAATAAATCAATGCTCGGAATTCTTAATTTGTAATTTTATTGTCATGTTTTTGCTATATATGTGCAATAGTTTCGTCGAGTAATTAATTAAAGTGATTTACTAAAAATAACGAATAAATTACTAAAAAGAAAAAAAAAACGTTCTAGATAGAAAGATACCACCAAGGCAAAAGTGAGTAGAAAAAGAGAGAGAGGATGACTAACTGATTTGCTCTCTCTCTCTCTCTCTCTCTCTCTCTCTCTCTATCTCTCTTTATTTATCTATCTATCTATCTATCTCTCGTATATTTTCTTTTCTTATGGTTCTTAAATATAATGATTGTTTTAATCCCGTAGACAAAATGCTTCATATTTGTTATAAATGTTCCTTTGCGGCGTTTTAAGAGGTTGACTTAATACTTAACAAGTTGCCATCTGTTTAAAAATTGTAAGTTTGGAAAAGAAATCATAGACACATCATTTCTAAGGCAAAGAGATTTCTCCGTTCTTTTGATTTCCTTGCGACCTAACTTAAAACGGGGGGGGGGGGAGATGATGATGATGATGATGATGATTATTATTATTATTATTATTATTATTATTATTATTATTATTATTATTATTATTATATTCTGACAAGCAATGAGAACGTGTCCTTTTCTAGTCTCATTACTTCAAAACCCCATAAAAGGTGGTCCATCAGCCAACATACAAAACAAAGTGCAAATTTTCATTTTTGCGAGCGTAATATCTTAGAAATTTACAAGTGAAGCTCGTAAGAAGATAAGAAAGCTATGATTGTTACTACGTACATTCCGTTTATCATCAAATAAACCAGCAGAATATTAAAAAAAAAAAAGGTGTAACATTTTTCTTCGAAACCATATCTGTATTTGCATTGCGGTAATCTTCAATTTGAAACTTGAAAATGAATAGTTTTTTTTTTTTTTTTTTTTTTTTTCGTGAGAAGTGTTTTTGGGGGCAGAAATATTCCGCATAAAAGTATCCACTGAAAAACCAAATAGAATTTTATTTTAAAGAAATCAACACAAGAAGCATAAAATATTATATAAAGTTTTATCGAGGCGTAAAATTGAGGAGGGTCAGAAATTTGTGTATGTAAAAAAAATTTCAATGAAAAAACTTCAACTTGACACCGATTGGTGATATTTCAATTATAAACGAAGGAACATGAAAAGGAAATTGGAAAACGTTATTAAAGAAAACGAATAAGAGGGTGTCAGGAATAAATTGAATTTCAAAAGTAAATTCAATTTCATTTCTTGGAACGGCACTAAAATCAAAAGTTTGTGTGCTGCAGAATTGCGCAAATGTTTTTTCTTTATGGGATTATGTGTTTGTGTACTGTTCTGATCTTGGATTGACATCAAGGGGATGATCTCTACAGGAAAAGAGACATCTCGAAAAAAAGAAATGCAATACAACATAAATGCAAATGTATTTTGAAAATGAAACTTTTTCAAATTTGGGTGCCAACCTTTTAATTTTGTTCATTACTTTCAAACACATTTTCTACCTTATGACCCGTTTACTGAAAGTTGTAATCCCCACAAGAACAAAAGTGAAAATGAACTTTAATTTGCATAATTAATTTGGATTAATCAAACTACTGTTCTCATCTTGAATGTTATTCTCACAAAGTTTCGACCGATGTTAACTCCGGCCTTCTTCAGGTATGTCTTGTTGAACAAGAACTCTAGTGCACAGATATATGTAATAATCAGTTCTGAATGATAGTCTTTGAGGGATTGAAGGTTCAATCCTCAGTACGGGCGATATTAAGAATACAACTATAAAGGACTTAAAACATCTACATTATCATGGCTGATGAAACAAGTGCAAACAACTCTCCTGGCTTAAATAAAGGGTACCTTTCGAAATTCTGTACAGATTTCCAAATTCAATATAAAGATTCCCGAGCTTGACAAGAGGCACCTAAAGCAGATTACATTGGTCGAATCGGTGTGAGAATAATATCCAAGGTGAAAAAATAGCAATCCTCATTTCAAAAATTACGAACACTTCAGGAACTAATCATAAATTGCTTTTTTAGTTAAATTGGGGTTTCCTCCATTACACCAACAAGGTGTCAGAAAATTTAATGAAATATCTGGAAAATAAAATTTTGCAATTTATTAAATGTATATATAGTTCATTAAATATATGTATATGTGTGTCTGTGTAATTGATTAAATGTGTATATATGTGATTTGTTATATATATATATATATATATATATATATATATATATATATATATATATATATTCCTGTACGTAAATATACATAATATATAAGTATACGTGTTTGTCTATACATAACTGATGCATTTGTAGAAACAAAAAATAAATAAATATTACTAAGCAATTGTTTAATTAAAATGCTTCAAACATTTACAACGGAAAGAGTTTCACTCGGAAAAACAAGAACATCTTTGCAGGGAACTTCCCCCGTTTTGATTTGATTGAATACTTTTTGAAAGGATTGGCTCGCTTCTACAACTGAACCTTTTTCAATCGAAATCATTAAAAACTTTCGGTTTTCCACTTTTATTTACTTAAGTGCACAACACGAGATTCAATTCAAATAATTAACATTTTTTCCAAGGTCTTTTTCCCTAGCTGCCCCTCTCACTTTCTTCACTTTTAGTTTTCACATTTAAATGTACCAAAAGACTTTCTATGTAAAACGTTAGGTATGGGTTTTTTGTTTTTTTACTTGAGGGGGCGCCGCTCATCAAATCCTGGAGCCCACTCCAGAATAAGAATGAGTGTGAAGCAGATGATGATACAACACCGTGATGATCAGTAATGGTAGATATTGGGTTGCGTTTCATTATTTAAGAGTACAGAGCAACAAGATATTATATTAGACTTGAAAATGACCATGTTATAGTTAGATGGAAAGCAACTCAGAGGTATTGTGTTCCACAAACGGACAGTACTAGAAAAGAAACTCTGCTCATGGAATTTGCGTTTAGTTTTAAACACAGAGAGTGAGGGAAATTGTTGACGGTTGCTGTAATTAAACGAGTATTTGTTGCAAAAGGAGAGACAATAAATTGGAGCTCAGTCGAGCACCTACCATAAAATTAATGATAGAGCAGAGACAGACTCACAACATCAAGTAGGGAGATTTCGAAGACGGTTTCATACTCTGTCAAGGCAGGTGTTTTTCGCTCTAGAGGTTGTCGTAGATCAGTTTTGGGCTTATTGGAGATACACATTTTTATGTGTATTATTTGTCTTATTCGAACTACTGTTCTCATCTTCAGTCTTATTCGTACAACGTTTTAGTCGAGGTAACCTTCGACCTTCTTTTGGTGTATCTTGTCGAACTCGGGAATCTGTGAACGGTGTCATTTATTTAATTCATGGAAGTAACATGCTCTCGTTCCGTCAGCCTTGATGCAGGATCTGTGGCGTAGTGGATAAAGTATTTGATAAAATTCATTTGTAAATTACACTCTTCTAGAGGTTGAAGATTAAATCCTCAGTGCTAGCGACACTCCAAAAATAAAAATAAAATTGTGAATTACTTAAGACTTCTACCCAGACACGAATGAGTGCATGCTTCCCTCAGTGATTAAATAAATGGTTTTGTTCGAAATTCCTAAGATTCCCGAGTTCGACAGAAATATTCCAGAGTTCAACAAGAAACACCTGAAGAAGATTGGAGGCTACATCGATCGAAACAACCTGTAAATAACACTCAAGATGAAAACAGTAGTCCGAATAATCCAAAACATAGGAATAAGCAGTCCGGATCTAAAAAATTCAGAAACACAAAACATTTTCATGGTTGCTGCGTCTGTATTCTATCCTATTGACCTTGTTTGATGAGAATAAAAGCGTCACCAAATTTTCAGTTAAAAAAGACAAACTTCTCTACGATTTAACTTATTTTTATTCGAAGTTTCATTAACACAAACATAGATTGGAAAATTAGGAATGCAAGAATATAAGACGAGTTTCGTTGGGTCGGCATTTATGCACTATAGAAATAAGATTAAGTTGAGATATTGAACTTGCCTTTTGCCAAAAGACCGGTGAGAGGCAAGCGAAAAAATATGACGTCTTTTCGCCTTGGCAATTCAACGGGAATTGCTCATAAATCTGCATATAATGGTTTGGGCGGAAATAGAAAAAGTTGCACATGCGCAACGTGTCCTAATCGCCTGATGTATCACTACGCAATTCTAAATATGCCTGTTTGCTCTCGCCAAACCATGTATCGATCATTACACGAATGACTACATGCAAGTGCAAAAAAAAAATAGACGTTAATTATGTAGCTGATACAAATTCATTCATAAACTAATTAACTTATTATGAATTATGGGATACGTATTTTAGGCAACACTGTGAATGGCGTGAGTATATTATTTCCTCTGTAAACTTTACCATTTAGTCATGGGACGACCCCGCAACCGCAACCTAGCTCCGAAAATATAAAACATATTCTCGGGTGTCAGTGTAAACGTTTTCGCTGAATTAAAATTTCATCTTGAAAATGAAAAGTTGAAAATTTTTATTCATAACATTAACGACCTTTGCATTTTATAACTTGAATTCATCTGTAAACGACCTTCTAAATGCTTCGCTTGTAAAATTATTTAGGTTTTGATATGAAATATGAATTTAACTCATGTTGAATCTCTCCCCCCCCCCCGTGATGTTAACCTAGATACATCTAAATGGCTTTATAATGATTGAAATAAAATTGAATAAAGGAGCTAGTTCAGAAGAATATGCAGGATGGGGAAAAATTTCACAACCAAACTCTCCTGGAAGATCTTTGGTCAGTAGTGGTATGCTAGAACGAGTATTATCATGAGGGAAGATGACTCCTTTTCTGTTGACTAAAGGAGGTCGTTTTCAGGTCAAAATGATTGAGAATATCACAGAAAAATATACTTTAATAATGTGAAAAAAAAAAACAATATAAATTCATCATAGTGATATGTCTAAGTAATAACAATAAGGCTCCGTTCAGTCTTTACAGATTATGGATACCCACCGGACGGTGCCTGCATGAATTTTTTGTGGCAAGAGTTGCGCAATCTCTATCCACACCTCTCCTGAGTCAGCACTGTTTAAATTTTAGTTGCAAATATATAAGTTTAGGACGACTGGAAACAATGCCAAGATAAGCAGAGAGCATACATAGCACCTCGTATTCCTAAATGGTTACCCATCTGGTACTGGCCATGCGCATTGTTGCTTAACTTCGGTGATCAGGCGAGAACTGGTATGTCAGCGTGATTATGCCATGTAGTAATAAAAATATGCATGAAATAATTTACGATGATTTAAAATGTTGCTTTTACAAACCGACAAAATCTTTTGCATCGACCTGATACTTATTGCACGTTTTATTTATACCCGGGTATTCTTTTAATACTTTTTCTATAGAACTAGCTATAGAAAAAGTATCCAATGTTATTTTATGATATATTTGTACCGCCATTAGTTGATGGGGTAATTGATGTGTTTATTAAGTGAAGCTGTTGAGATTTATGTCTGGTTATTCAATTACACGAGCGGATAACCCTTTAGTATAAACAAAATATATATTGAATTTAAAAAGCACTATTTAACTTTAATGGATTTACCTTTTTTTTTGTTTTATATATATATATATATATATATATATATATATATATATATATATATATATATATATATTGGTGATGGTGGTGTTTTAAGCAACAGTGTCTGACTTTTATTAGTGAATATGTTCTTAACGAGTATACACCCTTTGTTAAATATGACAGAGAAAAACAAATTATGCTTCGCCAGTGTTCGCACTAATAATCATATACAATAACATCTGAATATGTGTAGTAAAATAAAGGAAAAAGAAAAATGTATCAATCTGCATAGAAAGAAGAAAGGGAGAAAAGCATCATGTACCACTCGCCCTTCAAATAGCAAAATCCGGTCCCTTTAATGTAGAAGTCCATAAATACCGGATAAATTTTCTATTTTGGTAGCTTCTTTCCTCAAACCTCTTGCCTTTACTTCATTATGAGAAAGAGTGATAGTTTGAATAATATTAGATGCCCCTCGCAATTTAAATGCCAGTGTAACATTATAGAAGGCGTTCTCATTTCGTTCTTCCTCTCGTCTGTCGACCTCATCGAAGTGTCAAACAAATAAAAGAAATACTTTGAACTCACGTTTTTTTTTTGTTTTGTTTTTTTTGAGAGACGCTTTCATTTCCTGTCTGTGTTTCCTATTATACATAAATTTTGACAGGGCTGTCATCGGCTGGGAATCGTTGTCGTCTGTTCTCTTTCTCTTGCTGTTCATGCTCTTTCTGTTTTCTGCCTCTGCTGCTATCTTTGCATGACATCACCAGTCCTGCTACCTCCTACTGCTCCTGTCTGTATTTCACTGCATCGACTATTGTCTACGCGACGTCGCCGCACATTATGGTACACCAGGATTACTTACCACATATTGTTTTATCATAAATTCTTTTGTTCATAAAGCAGTGTAATAACAGATGCTTTTCAAATGTGAATTCAAAATTATAGAAATATCTATCCAAATTGACAAAAGAAAATCACTCGCCATTATTGTCTTTCAAAGTCTTTTTATGCAGTTCAGACAAGTTCACATCGCCCTCCCCCCACAATGTTAAGGAAAAGTATGACAACTACATACATCATATGTTTCTGTATTTTTTGTTTTTTTAATCGAATTTTGTAAATTTTATTAAACTTGTCGATGTAAAAAAGTTCCAAGCTATTTTGAAATAAATTTATAAACAGTTTTAGTTAACACGTTTTTTATGGAAATATGTTTGTTTGACTTATACATTTGAACAAGGATAAACTTTTAAAAATATTATTATACAAAAAAAATCCTCACATAAATAATAAACGAAACATTCTTTTTATACAAAACAGTTTTAACGGAATTTAATAAATCCAAAAGAAAGAAATTAATAATTAAAACACTTACGTAATCCGCATAGCTATGTAGATATCCGAATCGGGCAATCGGATATCGGATATCTACACAGCTATGCGGATTACCCAATATATAACTTGTCTTTATTACCAAACGGATGTAAAGAATGCATAACATGGATTTTACCAAGCAAGCTGGACCTAAAAAAAACCTTTCATATCCTTTTTCTGCAAATCCTCCTGCTGCAGGACTTCTGATTAATTTATTGTTTTGACTTTGACTTTCCATGTCTCACTGACTTTAGCAAATAGGGTGCATACCTTTATAAGTATTTGCTAATATTTTCTCTCCTCTGATGAGATGGTAGACATCGAAACCCTATGGGGTAAGGAGATTAACTTTCTAAAGCATTCTTTGTCTTGCTTAGAATAATAAAAATTCTTTGATATGAAATTCATTTCAATGAGAGTTTTTTTTTTTAATTCATTAAATTACAATTTAATATATATATATATATGACACGTGCAATATATATATATATATATATATATATATATATATATATATATATAGAGAGAGAGAGAGAGAGAGAGAGAGAGAGAGAGAGAGAGAAGGAGAGAAAGGGAGGGAGACAGAGACACAGAGAGAAATGGGGGACTCTATCCGTCGCCATGTTTCTATTTCGTCTCCCTGTCGGTAAATCTGCTTTCTATATCTCTGGTTTTCTTTTCTTTTCTTTTTTTTTTAACTCTCATTAGTATAAATAAAGTCTTCAATGTAGACGTCTAAAATGCGGGAAAATCTTTCTATAACGTTGGAATCCCCTCCCCTATTTCCCAGACTGTACCAACATGCAAACATTTATATGTAGTGTAAACAAATATCTTGCTACGCAACTCCACACTTAGGATGGCCTCTATAAATCTGGTCCCTAATCACAATATCCGCTTACGTCTCAGTGGCAATATACTTTGTTTGGGCTGAACAAAAAAAGTGAGTTTATGATTAATTTGCAGTGAATCAATTTATTGAAATTTGATCTTGGGTTTGCTTTCAGCAGTCTCGTAACTCTTGCTTTCCTTATTTTGTCCTTTAGTCCTCACATTCCATAAGCGATGTTTCTGACAAAGTGGAAATAATTGTTGTTTTTCAGGTAACACTTATCATTGGCTATCTACATAACAAGTAACACTTATCATCGACTAGCTTGTGACCTTCAATCAAGTGACTTTATCTGGGCGATTTCTATTTTATTTTATTTTTTTTTCTTAATCTTAGTTGAGGTGTTCTCTCTATCTAAAAAATATATATATAAGATAATTCTTTCAGTCGTTTTCACAGAAATCCTACCCACATATCTATTCCTGACTATTCCGCATCAAAGTCCTCGTTCACGATCGGGTGTCACACATCTTTGAAACTTGAAATCGATAGAAATTTTCACGTGTATTAAGATATGTAGCTTTCTACGGACTTCATATTTGGAGGAAATCAAATCATGAATAAAATGAAATAATAACATAAATAAACGTAATCAAGAAAATTTGTTTTAATCCGGGAAAATACTGGATAATCTAAAAAAAAACAAAAAAACTAATCAACAGATCCTTATGCATTTCCTGATTCCATCCAAAAACGTTAATGTGATTTAATTTTTTTTTTTCTTTTTCTTTGTAAAGTTACGTAAAATAACCCGTAAGGTTTAAATCTTATTCACTAGGAGCAGCATTCAGCAACCTTTTACGAACGCAAAATAAATAGATAAATAAATAAATAAAACATATGGATTTTTCTTAGATTTAATTTAGCCCAAGTCTTTTAGTTTAAATGACCTGGAATGAAATCAGTTAATCTTGACTTTTAAATTTGTTTTTGATACGTGTTTAACCTTTAAAAAAAATAGCCATAAAAAAACGTCAGCAAAAAAAAAGTAAATTAAAATTCAAATAAAACATTACACTTACACGCCCAAATCTATTTGATCTTCACAGAGGGAATTTCTCCGTTTAGATGTGAAAAACGAGGTGATCTAGAGAAGCCATTTAAATGTTTATCACACCGAACTATATATTTATTTCTGTGAGCGTGTTAGTGACTTTATTTTTACTTCCCATGAAGTGAACCCTGTCGCCAGCCATCTTGAATTTAGTTTTGAAGGTTAGAATCTACAATTATCCTATTTAACGTCCGTTTTACATACTAGCATGTGAAAGGCGGCCTGTAGAAATTCACTTATAAACTAATCTATCTCTGCGCAGGTCTTTATTCATCCCTCTTTCTCTCATTCAGTCTAATTAATCTCTTCCGTGGTTTCTTAGATCTTCCACTTGTTAATTGATCCTGCTACCTCAACTGTTCTACGTTTACTAACGCATGAACTTTGATCCATTCTTTTAACATGGCTATACCATGACAGTTTTTTGTTCCGCATACAGGTCCCTACATTGTCCAAATTTAATCTTCCTCTGAAGTCATCAGGTCTCAGCTTTCTCTTAAAGACTCATATTACACATCTATTGTATGAATCACATATCATTTATCTCAATGCAGTATTCTAAAATGTAGTACTAATGAATTTGAGAAGCAATGTCATTCAAATAATATACCAGAGAATCTATTAGTTTTAATTAGGAATATCTTTCCTTTTTTTCCGTCAGAATGTTATCCTTGTTCATTGAATTGTAGACTGATAGCGTAGCCATTTTGAAAGATAACCATCTAATCTTTTATCTTCTTGTCGGTATATAAGCTTGTTATACCTTTGTTGCTATGCTGCTTTCACTGAGAAAGATAAAGAATCCACAGACATAAAGCGCCATATAAATGACAGATTCTCATTAAGAACTCCTAGAATAGATGCATAAAAAAATACAAAAATATTGTAGCGGAAAAATTAAATTTGGAAAATTACAGATTTTCTGATAAATGTGCCGTTTCTATTTAGTTCATCCACACAATGGCAAAGTTAGAGATGAGGTTAAGTTTTGAACGGGGCGCTATGGATTGAGACAAAACTGAGAACTATCTCGGTCTAGAAGGATTTCTTCTACTCTGACCAAGTCGTATTAAAATGTGACACATTACAAAGAAAAACTCTCCACCTACAAGCATTTCGATGCAATGTGCTCCGACGAACTTGCTATTGCTACACTTGTCTCTCCTTAACGTAAATACCTCCAACAAACCCAACAAGCAGCAAAATCCCACCCTTTCACTATAGAGGTCTCACTGGGAGATGCTGGAAGGTTTTTTATGCTAATAGCTTCTTTCCTCGGGTCGCTTACCTTTGGAACTCCCTCCCTGTTTACCCAACTATACCAACATGTAGAAATTTTAAATGCAATGTGAGCAAACATATTATTGCACGACTCCACACTTAGGATACCCCTTATTAATATGGCCTTTAATTCACAGTAGCCTCTTACGTCTCAATGGTTGTGCTGTACTAGAAGTGTCAAAAGCCGATCTTAAGAATGCGTGAAAAAAATTTGAATAATTCGACCTCCTATTTTTACAAGCTACTTGAAAAATGGAATTCAAATCCTATTTTTTTTCAATTAAAGGAGAAAAGACCATTTTTTTTTTAAATAACAGGTTTAATAGCAAATTATGCAATATTTGTTTTTTTGAATCGGTTTTCTTTAAAAAAGATTTGAAGAAAATCAACGAAATTTTACTTACTTCGGTTATAAAAAATCGATATAAATTCGAAAAAAATCACTTACCTATAAAAAATACTATTGAATGTTTAGCTCCATTCTTCATTGTTCAGAATTTATCCATATTTATATTTTAAATTCCATTTATTTTTATAAATAAAAGAATTTTTAAACACCTATTTGAAAAAGGCGGACATTACGTAAGCATTTTACGTTCTTATCGAAAAACCGGAAGTAGCTTTTTCATTGTTTTGAACTACGGATGAATAAGGAAGTAAAAACCACACATTCGCCTTAGTCATCTAGCCTTGTCCGTGAAGAAATATGTGTTCCCGTAGTTTAAAAATAGTAAAACTTTACTTATAAATTTTTGCCTTTAAAAAAAACCGTCAAGGAATTTTTTTTCTTTTCTCAAAGAAATACATAAATTTTTTATTTATTATATTTTCATTTTTCTTTATCGAGTGATTTTTTTTTTAAATATCTAAAAAAAAAGAAAACATTGAATGAAATAGAAAAAATTGTCGTCATCATCCATTACTTACTGGACAATATAAGCAGAACATAGGCTTGCAATTAAAAAAAAATCAACGTGGTTTTAAAAGAAAAAGGTTTTACACTTTGGACTTTACAGGTAAATTAAAAAAAAAACTTTTTTTTTTTTGTTTTAATTTACAATATATTATTTATTAATCATTTATCTTCAATTTGTGATATATAAAAGTTTGGTACATAAGTTAATTATTAAAATTTTAAGACATTTCAAAATGGGAGGGTGAATCTAAAAAAAAAACGTTTGTCTAAAATATTATCAGTTTATTGGAAAGAGCATAAAATTTCACATTGACCCTGAAAATATCGTAAAAATTTAACCAATAAGAAAAATTTTGATAAATTTTTAAAGTTATAAAATTGAAAAAATATTAACTCGTAAAATTCAATTGATTTCATTACTTAAAAAAATGGCTGCATGAAGACGCGCCGGCACTTTGTAAATATTGTTTTTTAAAAAATAAAAATAATATTTCTATTATTTTTTAAACAACTTTAATAGTTTATTTTGGAAAGAAAATAAACAACCCACTTTTAAAAGAGAAATTACGAGTTTTTTTATATTTTATTCGCAGTTTCGTGCTAGGGGTGTCAAAAATTCCCCAAAAATTCTGATACACCTAGTGCTATACCTTCTTTAGGAGTGAATTGAAGTAAAAAAATAGTTTCTGTTATAAACCTGTTTAAAGGATTGCAAGGAAACCAGAACACTGGAAGAGAGTAGCAAAATGTATTAACAAGAACATACAAAAGTTCGAGTTGTTCGTTTAGTCGACGAACAGGGTTCTATGATAATAATAACAACCGAGACTAGCTATTTGTCTATCTCTCTCTCTCTCTCTCTCTCTCTCTCTCTCTCTCTCTCTATCACACACACACACACACACACACACACACGCACATATGTGTACACAAATGGCCTATCTTTCTGATTTTTTTTCTGTAACCGTTCTTCTCTTTGTAATATTTTTTTTTCAGAAATTAACATCGGCGCCCGAGTAGTTTTTGTCAACAGACGAATACAACCTTTACTTCCGACGGGTGTATGATGGTATATACACGCATCAATAAGTGAAAAGATAGCACAATTATAAGTGTCTGATACACAGATTCCGATCCAAATAACAGCAATTATTACTCCTTTGTGAGAAACATCGCTCATAGAATGTGAGGACTAAAGGACAAAATAAGGGAAGCAAGAGTTACAAGCATGGTTCACTTCCTTCACTTCTAATGATTAATTTAGATGTGGTCCATAACAAATATTTACTGATATTGGTTTTGAAGATGACCAAGTTGTAATCAGCAGGGAAGCAGTCCCATGGTGATGTGTCCCACAGACAAAGAAACTGTGTACATGGAAATTGCACCTGACACTATGTGCCCGGGGGTAGAAAGTTGGTGGATGCGACTGTCAGTAAGTGTATGTTGACGTCTCTTCTTTGATTATTTGTTGGCATTAATTTTACCGAAGTACAAAATTAGCATTTTGTTCCTCCTCAGCCATCTTTCATACATATTCATAATCCTTTCCCCTCCCCAACTGCCAAAGAAAGATTTGCTTTGCCAAATGTTCTTGGTGTCTTGTGAAATCTTGATAAATACTTAAATCGATTTTGTTGTAACAAGATTGCCCCAGGGGAATCGAAAAGGCTGGATAGTTAATAAGAATTATAACCTAGAAGGTAACCAGATGTAGGTCAGGGGTTTGAGTAGATGTCACATTTGGAATATAACTGTGATTGTTTTGATAATTTCAAGGTTAAGATGAGAATTAAACTTTAAAGCTTTTATTGTTTTATATTTTGAGATATGATCATTTAGAGAATGTGTAACAAAAACATTTTCAGAGCTATGTCTCTGATCGAGAGAGAATTGGTTACAAAAACACCAAAGCAAGATTCAAAATAGAAGTGAGTTAAGGTTAGGGTTAGTTCCACCTTTTATTCCACTACAGCTTTAAAGTGGATTGTGTTAAGAGGAAGAAAAGTTTCCGGACAAGATTTCATTATTTTTGTATTTGAACGTATTCCAATTTTAGGAATGTGCTCCTGTTTACTTGCTTCCTCACAATGGCAAAGTTAGACACAAAATCGGTATTTAATAAATACTTGGATCAATTTTGTTGTAACAAGATTGCCCCAGGGTAATCGAAAAAGCTGGATAGTTAATAAGAATTATAACCTAGAAGGTAACCAGATGTAGGTCATGAGTGTGAGTAGATTGGGCGTTTGGAATACGACTGTGATTGTTTTGATAATTTCAAGGTTAAGACGAGAATCAAAATATAAACATTTTATTCTATTTTGAAGTATGCCAGTTTGAGAATGTTTTAAAAACGATTTTCAGAATCACATCATCGATTAAGAAAGAAGCAGGAAAAATAACAGAGAGTGAGTGTTGCAGTTGAAGTGCGTGGAGTTCCCACCTTTGCTCCATCTTTAAAGATGTGTCATACCAAAAGAATGTGACTGCTTTGATAATTTGCAGTTTGAGACGAAAATGAAAAATAAATATTTTATCATTTGTATTTTAACACAAACAATTTTCAGAATTACGAAAAAAGAGGGAATTGAATAAATAAACAAATAAATAAAACGGAACAGGATTTGTGTGTGAGTGGATATTCTCACTTTTCCTCTTATCGGTGAGGAATGAGGAGTTGATTATATCTGCAAACATGATACTACATTATGTTAAGAAAAATGCATTTCAATTCTTAATTTTTGCTCCTATCACATTTCGAGACCTGTAAAGAACAAGGCATAGTATGACAGCTTTGATTTTAATGAACAAATTACTCTTGAACAGTTGTACAATCTCTTTTTTGAGGTGCCTTGTTCGCATGAGGTCATTCCTTTTACTGGTGATATATCTATATAACCTGATGTACACTTCTACATGGGGGTGGGGGTGGGGATGGTGAAGATCTTTTGCAGCTATCGACAGAACTAAATGATGACTTCGGCTGGTTGAGGCAAATCCAGTTGTTGTAATTTGCAATTAATTAACACAGACTATTGTGATAAGAACATCTTTTCTTTATTGACCATTTTTTTTATTCTACAGTGAAGAGTTCCTATTTATTTTGCCTCTCCCACGGGACAGAGTTAGACACTAGAGTCGTTTTTTAAGAAAAGGAACAAAGTGAGAAATGCAGACAGCTTATTATTTATTGCTTCTTCCTTACTCGCTTGTAAGACGGTAACTAACTCTAAAACGTTTCCAGACTTTGGAGGATGTTACCTGACTCCTGCAGTACTTACTTTTATTATTCTCTTTTCACACATGGTTTCTAAGTTGCTCAAAATACACCACATTGTAAACTCAACTCATTGACCCCACGACAGCTACTTCATGAATTTTGTCCTGGCTTATGTTATTTACATATAATTGACTTCTTTAGTAGATTAAGCACGGCTGTTATAATAAGACTTGATAATCCTTGAAAGAAGAAGGTGCCATAGAAAATAAGTGTGTGCAAAACAGAGTACTATTTATGGTATGCCTGAAATTGTTTTATTTTATGGGTAATGGACTTGAGTTTAAGACTTTTAGTAATTTTTAAGTATATTTAATAGAAAAGAAATTGAGAAAACATTATATATATATATATATATATATATATATATATATATATATATATATATATATATATATAAGTGAAAGTAGCTGTGTGTCTGTGTACATTTCCCTACGCAATAACTCTGTCAGTTTTTAGTCTACAGACTCGAAATTTGATATACAGGGTACTGAGATTTTGGGAAAATCGATGTGATCGGGTTTTGGGGCAGAAATTTGGCGATTAAGGGGTCAAAGTTGAAAGTTTTGACCTTTGAGAACTCTACCAAACTCGGGCTGAAATGCTAGTATATATATATATATATATATATATATATATATATATATATATATATATATATATATATGACTACTTCATTTAATCACATAAATTAATATACGAAAGTATAATTTTATGCTTAAACTTTAAGTATTTACTTCAACAGTACTCAATACATAGGTAGGGCTAGGTAGTAATTTATAAAAATATATATGGCAATTAAGCTACACAGAATAATCCGCGTTTCATTCTCGTGAGAATACGTCAGGCTTATGCAGAGAGTTGTGGTTATTTCGCGTTTTTATATATGTACATTCTATTGAATTTTTAGTTAGCCAATCAGCTTCCTAGTTTCCACCGCACCCCTCCTAATCAGCCAATGGGCAAGCACTTACAGGACAAAGGCAAAGTTGACCCTAGATTGACCTCTTCCTTTCTGTGTGCTTTTTTTCTGAGGGTAAATATCTAGTGAGCTGACCTATTTTAAACCTAGGTGTGATTAAATGTGATTTTTTTTCTTTATGTATATATTTGAATATAATGTTAGTTTATATATATATGTGTGTGTGTGTGATTATTTATGTATATGTATGTTTATTTTATTTTATTTATTTTATTTTATTTATTTATTTATTTATTGTTAATTTAAAATTATTTTGTATCGCTATCTTAGAGTAAAGTTTATCCTGTGTACACAGTTGTTCGCTATTTCTCTATAGTATCTAAGTATCTATATTTCTCTAAGTATAGGATAGCAAATTTTTCATGAAGGCATAATCTACATGGATCGTCTAGGTCCCTACTATGTGCTTGCTTGTCTTACTATTTTCCATTCGATTGCCGGCAAAACGTCCGCTTTCTTTGAGTTCCCAGCATTGGTTTGCGAGTGTTGTTTTCATTCAGTGTTTTTTTTATTTTTGAATGTACTTTTGTGATCATAATATCGGGTTTTGAAATTTAAGGAAGTCATACCTACATAATATTTCTTGTTATTCGGGTTTTCTTTTGCAAATATTGTGGGCTGGTAAACTATGCGTTTGGTTAGACATTTATTTTGAAGTGGGCAAAGTGTGTGGGATCTACAGTTGCATTTATCTTGTTTATTAGTAGTATTTTTATTTTTATTTCTATTATGGTTGTCATTGTCAATGATTGATTTATTATTATTATTATTATTATTATTATTATTATTATTATTATACTGGGAACTCAAAGAAAGCGGACATTCGTCAATAGTCGAATGGAAAATAGTAAGACAAGCAAGTACATGTGGGGATCTAGACGATCCATGTAGATTATGCCTTCATGAAAAATTTGCTATCCTATTCTTTAAAGAACCCTAACATCTATTAAACTGTAAGAGAGAAATAGCAAACAACTGTGTGCACATGATAAACTTTACTCTAGGATAGTGATACAAAATAAATTTGGAAATTGACAATAACAATAGAAAATAAACAAATAAAATAAAATAAGATAAACATGCATATGCATAAATAATCATATATATATATATATATATATATATATATATATATATAAAACCTAATATTATATTCAAATATATACATAAAGAAAAAAATTACATTTAATTACACCTAGGTTGAAAATAGGTCACCTCACTAGATATTTACGCGGAAAAAAGCACACACAAAGGAAGAGGTGAACCTAGAGTCAACTTTGCCTTTGTCCTGTAAGTGCCTGCCCATTGGCTGATTATGAGGGCCGCAATGGAAACTGTTACGAGAACAGGTCCCCTGTTCTCGTAAGTAAAAATGAGATAGGATAATCCGAGAATTCGAACCTGGGGCGCTAGATTTGGAATTAAGATTCAGGTGAGTTTAAAATAAATAGCAGATATGTTTTGTTGAAAGGGAATTTGTTGTTTAGAAATGTTATTGAAAAAGGAATTTGATGAAACAATTTTGTTTATGAAAATGAAATTAAAATAAGGAATTTAGAAACAAAATAGAAAATGTTAAACATATTGAAAATAGTTTAGTCGACAAAAATAGGTTGGAAGAAGAGATGTGTAAACAATGCACATGAATTCAGGATACGTGAGTCGGGCACATGCTCGGACATGGAAAGAACGAGACACGAAAGCATGTCCAGGCCATGTGATAGATCTGCACGTTGGCCATGCAATGACGTCATGGCTAAGAGATGATTCTCAATAGAGTTGGGGTTTTAGTGAGATAAACAGATAGTGCCAGGGCAGCGTCGAAACAGAGTCGACAGGAGGGTCAGACAGAGCTGACATTGGGGAGAAGGAACCCACCTTTGGAGGCGAAAGTTTAGAAGTTGAAATCATGTAGGACTTTGAATTCCTTGATGTGAAATCATTGACCAGTCAAAGAAATAAAGGACGTCAGGATTTTGTAACTGCTGTCTTGTGTTGATCATTCTACAAACAAAGGTATTGTGAAACTTTGTGTATAAATCCACCTAAGTAATATGTCTCTATCATCTTAAGAATGTGACTGTTCCTTCTTTATGATAAAAGAACTGATAATCTTCATCTCTAATAGATATGTGTTAAGAAAATATATGTTATAGAACATTCACAAAATGCATAAATGTGTATCTCTTTTTCTATCCCCCATCTAAACGTATTACATGTCCCTTTAAAATGTATCTTGTCTCTCTTTATATATACGCGATATGTCTCTACAAGTATAATATAATATACGTCATCTCTCTAAATATAACACCTATGCAAGATACTCTGATTAGGAGGGGTGCGGTGAAAACTAGGAAGCTAATTGGCTAACTAAAAATTCAATAGAATGTATGTATATAAAAACGCGAGATAACCACAACTCTCTGCATAAGCCTGACGAATTCTCACAAGAATGAAACGCAGAATATAAGTCGGTAGAAAATTACATTTTAATGCGTTTGGTAAAAGTTATTAGTGATAATAAAAAACATAACCAAATGGCACTATCTTGCTCAGTAACTCGAAATTGACAGAAAATATTTGGAAGGAAAAAAAATGAGTTACCTACCACTAACGTCAAATTTGAGTGGCAAGACCCCCGGACTTAGGGTTAATATGGTAAGTCTTGAAATGATCCGATGCTAAGTACCCTCACACCACAAAAAATCAATGCAATTATTTGTTTGGGGTTTTCAATAAGTCAACTTAACAATAAGAGATGCAGAGATAATAACCCTTGCAATCAGTGTTTCAGTGTTAAACGTATACAGGTCGGTAGAAAATTACATTTTCATGCGTTTGGTAAAAGTTATTAGTGATAAAAAAAAATAACCAAATGGCACTATGTAGCTCAGTAACTCGATCTTGACAGAAAATATTTGGAAAGGAAAAAAATGGTATTTCATGTGAACCTGCTACAAAGAAATTTTTGGTAAATGTACATGGCAGAACTCCAAACTTTTCTAATATTAACTAAAGTTATCAGAACCAAGATTTTCTTTTTATTTTCCTCTAGCCCTACGAAAATAATCATTCTTGTTTTTAGAAAGGGGATTCAGACGTATGTATGTCTCCCGTTATAATCACATGACCTAATGTCTACTTTAACCAAATTATCCACTTTGTGGCGGTAGTGATTGTGGGCGTCAATCTGGAGTGCATCAATCAATGTCAACTGCTAGGGGAGAGGTGTTGGGTGAGGAGCAAAAAGAAAGCAAACTTTTCAAGCTGGTTAAATTTTTTTTTAGTTTTTTTGTGTTGTTTTGACAAGTTTATGATTTTGTTTCTTATTTGTTAACTCTACTTGCAGATTAGGATTAGCTCGACTTGCCGTTTGATTTGGAAAAAAAAACTATTTAAGTGATGGAAAAGCATCTCACAGGTTTACAAGAAACATGCATTGCATATTTGGCAAGAGAATCATCGGAAAGAATGCAAAGAGTGCTGAGAATACAAATAAGACCAATAGAAGAAGACAGGTCTGAAAGGCATCTAAGAAGACAAAGAATTGGTATAATATTAAAGATATAAAACCTTAAAACCTAAAAACATTAAAAAAAAAATATGTCTACTGATTTATCACTTGTATATAAGAGATGATTGTGGTTACGTGGTTAACAAGATGAACTGGCAACCTTGGAATGATAAGTTCGAATCCAGTTCATCTCACAGAAACACATTCACTTAGAATGTTGGCACCTTCACGTGGTCCCTACCATAAGTATCCCAAGTGTTTCTAGAAAGAATTTTGGCCAGAAAGATATCGGGGAAACCAATGCAAACAATAGAATCATCTGATTCGCACAAAATGAATGAAGGTGTTAGGATCAAAGAAATGGCAAAAGAAACAATAAATCAACATCTTGATTTTTCAGAAGCAAAGAGAGATGAATAGAGAAAATGTTAGATAACTGCAAATTGATTTAAAAGTATACGGTATATAGCAATCATATAGGTGGGAGTAAATACAGGGAAAAACATACCTTCACCTGATAACATTAGGATGAACCAAATGGCATGATAAAGAACACGGTTGAAAAATGTAGATAAAACTCTTACAACAAATTCATTAAAATCTTGAATAGAATATAATAAGCGAAAACATTAAAAAATTTGTCAAATTATAAAGAAAATTATATATTTAAAAGAAAACTCTTCGCTACCCCCCACCCTACACAAAAAATGAAATTCTGCTTTTAGGTGATTAGGTGATTTCTGTATCAGGATTGGTAATTGTATCAGAGTCGGGAATTTAGAACAGAATTGGTAATTGTATCAAAATCATGAAAAATATTGGAATTGTTCCATAAAAAGATATGACAATTTATTAAATGTATTTATGCTTTCACAAGTGCATTATTGCAATGATATCAAAATGTAAAGCCAATTATGTTAAAGTGCAGTTAGATAAGATTGATTCAACAATATTTCATTGGTTTGATGTATGAAATATTTGCCACATGGAACTTCTTATGGACAAAAAGTGATAATTTAAAAAAAAAAAACATTAAAAAATCAAGAATGTATTTGAAATTGTAAAAGACGCAACAAATTAATTCAAATCTATTGTATTCGTAATAGTGTTGTTTGCAAGAGAGTGTTGGTTCGCCCACTTCGTTTCTGGAAGTGTTGTTATGTCTTTGGCACAGCACTACCAAATTTCTGGTTGTAAATGATAGTCACATTCAATTAAAGGGGTGAATTTCGTTCATTTGTTTGACGAGTATTTTCAATTTTAAGTGGGGTTTTGACATTAATTCTCTCCGAAGAACTAATTATCTGGATTGGAACTATCAACTGAAATTTGAATGCTTGACAAAAAATGGGCTAACTAAACATTAAACATTAAAAAACATATAATTTATTTTTACATTTCAACTTCCAAAGAAACACATAATTAAAACTCAAACGTTGGCTGAGCTTTTTTTCTTTTTTTTTTTTTTTGACCGTCTACGTTTACAGAATAGAGAAAAACTTAATTCACAAGTCCAAGATGACAAGTTTATTTGATTCAGCCTTCCTGACCTTTTGCTAGCCTTGGACTTTATAAACATATCAAACCAAGCTAGGATCAAATATGATTTTGGACATACGTCTTGCCATCAAGCTGTCTCCAAGATGTTTTAATATAACATTTCGATTCTATGTGACTCCCCATGAGAACCATAAATGTCAAGTACAAGGTCCTTCCTCAATTGTGGGGAACTACAGCTCCCACAAAAGGGTGCTTTATAATTGTGCCACAGATTGCTTCAGAGTCACAAAGAGATTTCTATCGTGTTAACACACAAGGATTACATTAATAACATAACAGAAGTGAAATTAGACAAAAATGAAGAAAATAACAGCATATTAAAGAGAAGGCCAAAAGACACTGCTAAGAGATAAGTTTGGTCAGCTCTTGAAGATTTCAAACCAATCAGCTTAAATTATTATTTGGATTTTTCAGACTACTGTACCTGTCTTGTTCTGACAATGTTTTAACTGATGTAAACTCCGGCCTTCTTCAGGTGCATCTAGTTGAATTCGGGAATCTATACAGGATTTTAAACAGAATCCTGTATTTAATCTAGTTGTCAGAATAATCCAAATATAAATTATTAATTCTCATCTAAAAATTGCAAAGTGTAATCATGTCCAGATATATTGCATCTGATGTAACAAATCTGGCTGGTAAGGTTAGGATTAGGGTTAGCGTTAGACTGGTAGAGTTAACGCAAGTACAACTGAAGATCTGATGAGGTTAAATATGATTAAAAAGCTAAAATGTCACCATGAATATTTAAAGTATGAAAACTGGACCAAGAACTTAGAAATACATGTTTTTATATATGCAGTGTCTGGAAATTGGCAGTTAAGGAAGACATTTCATAATCACCAAAGGAAATAATCCAAAGAAAAATCCAATATCCTAACCATCCCACAAAATGAACAGTGGCAAAAAGTACATGAGCCAGTGATACATTAGCTCTTTCAGAAGGGATTGACAATGCGTTCAGTATATCAATGTTTTAGGCAAGTTGCTAAATAATCACCAAAAGACACCATTCCTGTAAGATCATCATCATCATTATTGGTGTCGTTGTCATCATCATCATCATCATCATCATCATCATCATCATCATCATCATCATCTTTAGTTTAATGTCCATTTTATATGCTAGTAAGTGTGCGGCAGCTTTTAGAATTGACGTCCAAACAAACCTATCTCTGGCCAGGTTTGTATTCATCCTTCTTTCCTTCAAGCCCATTCTTATCACCATCTCCATGACCCTGCTATCTAAACTGTTCTACATCTACTAAGCGAAAACTCATTCTTTCAACATGGCCATACCATCAAAGTCGCTTGTTCTGTACACGTTTTTCTACACTGTATAGATTTAATCTTCCTCTGGGGTGCTCAGATCTAAGGCTGTATTTAATACTTACACATCACATCCATTGTATCATTTTCAACAGCAATTTAATATGTTTTAAATGCTGGCATGTATTGGACAGCTTTTAGAAATTGATTTCTAAGTTAACTTAAACTATCTCTGGTCAAGTCTTTATTTATCCCTCTTTCTCTCACACCCATTCTTATCAGTTCCTTCCATGCTTTCCTTAGTCTACTCTTGCCAATTGACCCTGCTATCTGAACTGATTTACATGAACTAGCCAAAGAATGTATTCATTCTTTCAACATGGCCATATCATCAAAGTTTCTTATTCTGCACACATCTCCCTACACTGTTCTGATTTAATTTTCCTCTGAGGTCATCAGATCTAAGACTGTCTTTAAGACTTAGAATATACATTCATTGTATGATTCTTAGTGGCAGTTGAATCCCTGTTTTACGTGCTGGTACAGGTTGAATGGTTTTAGAAATCGATTTCTAAACTAACCTATCACCAACCAGTTCTTTATTTACCTCACTTTTTCTCAAACCTATTCTTATCAGTTCTTCTCATGTTTTCCTCTGCTTTTTCCTGCCAACTAGCACTGCTAGCTAAACTGTTCTACAAGACATTATGCAAACATCGTTTTTCCATTTCTTTCAATGGCTGGTTCAATTTTTTTTCATAAACTAACAATAAACCGTGGTCAATACAACCCCTTCTCTCACCGTCTGGTTTGTTCTGCCTCACGTGTGGACACTCCTCACGTTTATCAGTTCGCTTCGTCGTAAAACAAATTATCTTCCAGGCTTTCATGTATAACACAGGCTATAATTTGTTGCTTAGGTCGTCGGGGTGAGGTATTGTCGTTACAACCACAAATGACATGAAAGCATCAGAATGGAATTTTGAAAGCATTAAAAATAGAAAAGTATAGCATAACATAGGAATAACGAGTTAAAAACTATCTTTAGGACAGTAGAAATTACTTGTTGTTTACTTTCAGCAGCCTCGAAACTTTCGCTTCTCTTATTTTGTCCTTTAGTCCTCACATTCCATGAGCGATGTTTTTGACAATGAGGAGAGGGGGAGAATTGCTGTTTTCTGCGTTGGAATCTATCCATCTAACAATTATCGTTGGTTATTTTGTACTTTGAAGTGGTATTTTTGTTCTTTTTTTAGCTTCTTACATCCGGTAGCTTCATGCCTTGTCTGGAGCGATTTCCATAAAAAAAGCAAATGGGCTGATACCAAAGTTTAGTTTTGTGATAAACCTGTAAAAAACAACCAACTGAATAAAACTGGATATACATGCAAAGGAAAATTGCAAGAGACGTTCCTAAGGTAATGCCTCCTCTATTTTTATTGTACCAGAATGGATCAGTGGGGATTGACAATTGCATTGTTATGATGACTAAATTTATGCATTCGTGACCTGAGAGTTTCATCTTTATGTTTCAGATATTGACAGTGTGATACTCTTAGAAAACAACCCCTGTCATGGAAGTCAGAAGCAGATATGCATCATTGAATTCCTTGCAAAAATGTATTGAGAATGTTATTGACTATGTAGAGAAATAAATTCTGGAGCACAAAAAGTCGTTTGTTTTAATGGTAAATTGTGCTATGAAAACAAGCGATTTTTTTTTTTTTTGTTGTTCCAGAATTTATTTATTGTCAGTTATAAGTCTAATAATTTTTATAAAAGTGTCGGGAGGAAATGGTCAGTTAATGTTTGATTTTTTACGTGATTATGGCGTACCTTTAAATATTTTTAATGGGGACATTAGTATATACTGATGTTATATCTAAGCTGTGTATAGTTTTGTTATATATATTAATGATTTTTATCTTGTTGAGTAAATCTCTGGCGTTCTTTATGTGGGAGGTACTGATTGTGCCCAGTAGTGGAGTCAAGATGTTGGATATGGCTCAAGTAATTTTGTGTGTTGCACTACCGATGCCAGATATTATGGGGCGCATAGGGATATCTGGTTTGTGAGTTTTGGCAAGGCCATATAATGACGGAATATTGGGGTAGGATTTAATGTATGAAGTCCAAGTTTTGTTGTTTCTTATAAGTTTTTTTGAAGATAGGTTGAAAGTCTCTATACTTCTATTTACTGTATTTAAATCAATGTTGGTATATGTGTCTTTGTCTGCCAACAGTGTGGAGACTTTCTCCAGATATTCATCTTTTTTTCCATTATTACTATATCACTACGTTTATCAGCTGGTGATATAATTTTGTTCTTGCTATTCGCTAGGTGTTTCAAGGCATCTATGTATCTCTTCGGTTGTATAGTTTCATAGGACTGAGTAGCTGCGACTGAAATAACATCCTGTATGAAACCTTTTATTAAAACCTGTGTCTTTATGTTTGTAATTATTTAAAATTGTGTTGGTGGTAATATTTGAATGTATGCTAGTTGCGAATTTTAGCCCAAAACTGAGAGCCCCATAACATTGGCATTAGTAGTGCAACACACAAAATTGCTCGGGCCATATCCAATATCTTGACTCCACACCTCCCACATACAAACGTCGTTCCAAAAGTAAAGCGTCCTATTTTTTTTTTTTTACTCAAAAAGTTGAAAACTTACGATAACACCTGTATGAAATCTTTTTTAAAATCTGTGTCTTCATGTTTGTAATTATTTAAAATTGTGTTGGTGTTCTTTGGAGTAAGTGACAACAAGTCTCCCCAGATTTCCAGTACTCTCCACCTCTTTTGATAACCTTTGCACAAGAATTTGCATTATCACAACCACTGCGTACCATTGATTTCTTATTGGCAGCAACAATTAGTCTTCATTGGAATTTGGGTGGCAATAAGCCTCCCCAAGATCCCAGTCCTCTTTGCACTCATCCAGCGGTCTACTTCACAAGATCGCTAGCAATGGAACAGCTGGGAATGTCCTCTCAGTTATAAAATTCTTTCTCTCTGATAGGCTTATAAGAGTAGTCATGGATGGGCAGAAATCAGGAACTCACTGTATTAACGTTGGTATCCCTCAGGGTTCCATCCTGGTCCAATCCTGTTCCTGATCTTCATCAATGATCTCTCAAATCACATTCTTAGGTTATTTGTAGACATTTATGCAGACAACAGGAAAATCTATGGCGAAACTTCAAAAGCCAGCAATGACAAAGATTTTTCTGATTCTCTCTCTTCTCATTGTATTGCAATGGGGAAAAAGGTGGCTGATTAATTTTAATGCATCAAAAAACCAAGCTTCTCTCTTTTCATCATAATCGCTCTGATCCTCACCACACCCCAATTGAAATGAATGGGTCTTGTCTTGGGGAAGCCCCATGTCTTGACAAGCTTCTGGGGCTGACTTTCACTCCTGATTTCCATTTCAATGGAACAAGAACATCAAATCTGTTGCCAAGATCACTGGGAAGATGGTTGAATCACTCTACCGCTCCAGTAAGTATCTCACAACTGATACGATCCTTTATATGTATAAGAGCCAGGTGCGCCCTACAATGGAGTACTGTTGCAATATCTGGGCAGGAGCTGTTTGGCATGCCTTATTCTGCCTTGATAGAGTTCAAAACCAAATTCAAAACCTAGTAGGTGATAACCTTTTTTCTTCTCTGCAACTTCTTTCCCACAGAAGAAACCTCGCGAGTTTGTCTCTGCTTTATCCTATTTTCATGGAAAGTGCTCGTCTGAACTCCAATCTATGCCCCCCCTTGCCAAACTTTGTTAAAAAAACACTCGACTAACTAAAACCACTATATATGATTCTCCCCACTCTCTATCTGTGCCTAAAGGTAAACACAGATTCCATGAACAAAGCTTCTTTCCCAGAACTGCCACCTTTGGAACATGTTCTGCTGGCATGCTTCCCAGCTAAATACAACATGGTAGCCTTCAAATCTAATGTAAACAATTTACTGTTCAATCGTACTCATAAACAAGCAAATGCCACTCAATTTACATCATTAACGATTACTTCACTACCATCTTACATTCATTAATCCTTATCCTCGAGTGACCTTTAGGCCTTGATAAGTGGTGACCCCCCCCCAATAAAAAAAAAGCAATAAAGTTGATAATGAAAATAAAAATTGAATAAAATATAAGGCTAATGATTAAGAATTTTTTTATTCTTTATTTTAAATATTTCATGGATTAATAGATATTGTAATTTTTCAATTCTTATTTTCATAATTAACTTTCTTGTAATATATATATATATATATATATATATATATATATATATATATATATATATATATATATATACTAGCAGGGAGACCTGACATTGCCCGGGGATTGAATGAGAATCAACGAATGTTTTATTCTTTCATATTTTATTGTCATTGAAATTGGTGAAATCGCCAATTTTTCAATCAAATCGATTAATTGCCAAATTTCTCAAATACATGTGTGGTGTTAGGCTGTATAAGGTGTTAACGCTAGTCAAAATTGCCTGTTCCTTCTTTTGTCAGATGTTTTCGATTATCAATACTTATCAAAGACATTCTGATACAAAACCTATCCAAGAACATTTGTGTGAAATTTCAAAAGAAATCAGTCCAGCTATTTAGGATTCCATAGGGAATGAACACACACACACACACACACACACACAAAGTTCCTTCTATATAATAGTATATACAGTAGCGTCCAAAAGTTAAGGAACGGTCAATCATTTTCTTTTAAACGACTTCTAACTTTATCTATGAAAAAGGGAAAATAAATGTTGGTGAATTTTCCAATGTTTAATAATGGTAGTTAAATAAAAAAAATATTTTGTTTAATTTTTGATTTTGAATACATATTAGTTTTTTTACATATAAATAAATTTAATTAAATTACAGGTGTCTAAAAGTTAAGAAACGGGGGGAAATTATTAATGAAAAAAACAAAGAATCCTTTCAGTATTTAGTGAAAAGCCCCTTGTTTTCAGTCACATCTTTTGCTGCAAGACAGAATCAATCGTTCACGTGTTATAGGTGAGATATTATTCCAGGATTTTTTTTATACATTCCCATAAATCATCAAGATTTTTTGGGGGGGGGATTTTTCTGTGATCTTATCACCAATGATTTTCCAAACATTTTCAATTGGATTAAGGTCTGGGCTCTGAGCTGGCCAATCCATAATGCAAATATTGGATCTATTTAGCTCTTCTAAAACTATTTTTGCTTTATGGCACACTGCGTTGTTTTGTATAAAGATATCAGAATCAGAAAGATTAGGAACCACATGTTCTCTAATCAATTCTCTGTACTTTAGGACATTAACTTTTTCATGAATCTTCACAAGTGGGCAAGTTCCTTTTGAAGATATCATGACCCATATCATTATACTGCCCTCCTCCAAATATTACTGTACTTTTAACGCACATAAGGGACAGTCTTTCTCCATTTTTTACTTCTGACATATGGTTATCTGTCTGATCCGAAAAGATAGTAATTTAGGTTCATCACTAAAATAAACCTTTTCCCCATGTTTTTTCTTCCCAAAGACAAATGTTTTTCGGGGAATAACAATCTGGCATTTTCTATTTTTAATAGAAATTAAAGGCTTTGAGCATAGATTGCTTGAAAATAATCCAACTTCGTCTAATCTCCGTGAGATCGTCTATCGGGAAATTTTTTTGTCGATTTTCGGATGTATAATCCCAGGATATTGAAGCCACAGTTTTAAAGCGATCAGAACGAGATGATCGAGTGATTTTTCTATTTTCCCTCTTAGTTGTTATTCGGGGTCGGTCCGATTTTTTCTTTTCAGTCAATGGTAAACCTTTTTTTCTATTTTCAATAACCCGAAAACAACACTTTAAGACCTTTTCAATATTTTAGCAATCTTCCCTATGGACTTTTTTCATCATAATTGTCAAAAATAAGCTGTTTTTTTCTTGTATAAATAGATCTTTTCAAATATTCGGAGTCGACATTTTAAGTTGTTATTAAAATTGCTAAGGTTTGTATTAATTTTCAGCGTTCCTTAACTTTTGAACTTAATTAGTTTATTTATATGTAAAAAACTAATATGTATTCACAGTCAAAAATTAAAAATTTTTTTTTATTTAACTACCATTATTAAACATTAGAAAAATCAACCCAAAAAATATTTTTTCCCTTTCCATAAATAAAGTTAGAAGCCACTCAACAAAAATGATCGACAGTTCCTTAACTTTTAAACACTACTGTATATGTGTGTGTGTGTGTGTGTGTGTGTGTGTGTGTGTGTGTGTGTGTGCGTGTGTGTGTGTGTGTGTGTGTGTGTGTGTGTGTGTGTGTGTGTGTGTGTGAATAACAAAGATAAAGATAAATGTTATATTACAACACAGTATAATTGTTTGATTTTTTTTAAACATTTTCTAAAATCAAAATCATGTAACGGATCTTGATCACAATTGGAATAAGGATGCTAGATATAAGGCTTAATAATATTATATCTTTATTTAAATCTCTGTAACGAAGCATACAAGTGGTGCAAATCTGTTTTGTTTGCATTTTATGAGTCCTGGAACAGGTATTCTTCTAATTCTATATACTTTTTACACAAAACACTTTAAGTAAGGGAGAAAATACAAAACTAGGGAGGCCTCCAGAGCAATGTTGAGTCTATCTCATTACAGAACTTCAATCAGCACGTTACATTATGTCTTAACGATAAGTGCTATAAATGTTCATGTACACGGATCGATCTTCTCGTTGTAGTTGTTGCCACCATCATCATTGTGAGCCCAGGTTATATTTTTTTCATCTCGATGTTTTCATTTTTCTCATATTCACCTCAAACTCATATTCACATTGCTACTGAGGCGTTATGGGCTACTGTGAATTAGGGACACTCTAAGTAGGGAGTTGAGCAGCGAGATGTCTTAGCATTTAAGTGTTTGCATGTTAGTACAGTCGGGGAAGCAGGAAATGGGGAGTGAATTCCAAAGGGATGAAACTTTACAGTCAAGGCATGGGAATTTGTTGTTTTTCAGGGTGTATTTATGTTAAGGGCCCATCAGTGTTATAAGTTTGTCAGAGCATATTTCATTAAAGTACTTTATAAAACAAGCGCATGGATGCAACATTAACTTGATTGACACTGTAAGGTCTATTAGATTGATGACTTTTTTAACCTTGTCCAATAGAGAAAACTAGTGGGTTGATGCACCAGTCTATATATGGTAGCAGTATTCCATGCATGGGCGAATTGTGGCTTTGTAGAGATGAAAGGTTTATTCAAAAGGGCAGAAAGAGAAACTTTCAATGCACGAGAGAGAGAGATGGAGAGAGAGTAACGGAGAAGAGAGAGAGAGGGAAAGGGAGAGATGAGATACATAGATCGACAATTAACCTGTTTTACTGCTTTAGACTACACTTCGTCTGCCGTCCCCAGTTTAAAAAACGACATGTAAACATGTCTTTCCTCATTCATTTCCCACCAGCTAAGGGAGAGAAGAGTCCC
Organism: Euprymna scolopes; assembly: GCF_053919585.1. NCBI lineage: Eukaryota > Metazoa > Mollusca > Cephalopoda > Sepiida > Sepiolidae > Euprymna > Euprymna scolopes. The sequence continues at coordinate 147,315,466 of NC_136484.1, read as the reverse complement.
ACCGGAAGTCGTGGCCTCCTCAATTTGGTGAACTCCATTTGAAAACGCGGCTCCTATTCTTTAACAGATATGAAAGAAGGTAATACCAGCTCCAATTTAATGTGATCGTCCAGATTTAAGAGTAAATTTCTGTGAATATCAAAATGGCAGGAACTTTAGCTTTTGTTGTTCAATTTAAGCTTTTATTTGATCATAAGATTTTTATTTATTTTTTATTTATTTATTTATTTATCTATTTTTACCAGCACATTTCTTTGTTGTCAGACGAGGGTTTAACATTGCAGATAATCAAGAGGAAACTAAAAAAAAAAAATGAAATTTGTTTCTATTCATTTTGTATTTCCGGATTTGTAAACAGGAAAGCAATTTATTCATTGTGCATATTGTGTAAATCCCAGGCAGAGAAAAAAAGGTTTAGATTAGAAATTCATTTTGATTGACAATTATTTTAAAACAACTGCACTAATCACATGTGAGTGCGCTAGCAAGTATCTGCATAACACTAACCACACTTGCGCATAACATATATATATATATATATATGATGATTGAAACGTCTTGTCAGACGAGTGCCACTCCCTCAGTCACTGAAAGTCCATGAGCCCAAAGATGACTTTTTAGACCTGCCAGCGAATTCACACGCTCAAGCAGACATGACACTGAAGACGGTTATTGGCATACATACATATAAATATATACACGCATACATATATATATATACACACACATACACACATACATATCTATAAACATATATACATATATACATACAAAATATATAATACACATACATACATATACATATACATACATATATATACACACACATATACAAATACATACATACATACACACATACACATACGTATACATATATGCACATATATATGCATACACATACACTTATCTACATATACATACACACTCGTAGGCAATAAAATATGGGCCAAACAAATTTTATACATTTTATTGCACTAAAAGCTATATTGAATAAAGAACAATTGAACAAGAAAACGTAAACGAGACTAATAACACAGAACAAGACATTTACTTTAATAAATGCTTAGGATGCAATAGCATTCCCTTTTGATTTCTTTAAAAGATCAATCCTTTTAGACATGCTCTCAACCAAAGTGGAACACTGTGAAGAGGAGATGCTATTCCATTCGCTTTGCACAGCTTCCCACAGTTTGTCATTGTTTGAAAAGGTTCTTCCATCAATGCACGAGATATTATGGACCAAATATTCTCGATTGGGTGTAAATCTGGGCTTTGACCTGGCCAAAATATCACATTAATTGAATTATCAGAAAAGTATTTTTTGTGACTTCAGCAGTGTGTGCAGGGGGCATTATCATGTTGAAAAATAATGTTCTGAGATATTTCCAGCTTCTTATGCAACATGGCGAAAATAATGCTCCATTTCTTCGATTGCACCGTTCAGGTGCATCGGGAGCATCACTAGCAAGACAAAATCTTAATTCTATCTAACCAAAAGACATTGCTGAACCAGTCTATATCTTTCTTGCAATAACACGAGAATTTTTTTTATCATTGATGCTCTTCTTTGATAAAAATGGCTTCTTTGCACACCTTTTAGAAGAAAATCCCATTTCTTTCATTCGTCTCGCTAGAAAGAGAATTTCCAGCCCTTGTTTTGAATTCTTTGCTATGGTCAACATAAGTTTTCTTTCAATCCTTCAAAACAGTTAAGCCTGTGGTCGTCCTTTAAAGTGAATGCTCTAAGATCCAGATTTCCCTTTTACCAAGCATTCGACTTCGAACCTTTGACCAATTCGCTTCACTACAGGAAGAGATGTTTTTACATTTTCTTTCTTAAAATATCAAAAATCTGCTTGTAAGTCATTTTAGACTGCCTTAACCTTGCAATTCGGTTTTTTATATCCTCGCCAAGATGCGGTCCTACCATATTTAGGATTAATTTTTCCACTTATTATTATATGCTATAATAATAATGATCTGCAAAATAGAAATTTTCAGTTAAAATTAACAAAAATTCATGGAAAAATATTGAAAAATCGATTTCTTCCTTCTTTCACTCTTGGCCGATTTTTTTTATACTCACGAGTGTATGCATTCATACACATACACATATATATGCGTATATACACATACATATATATATGCATATATATACATACTTATATATATGCATATATACACATACACATGCATATATACACATACATACACACATACATACACACATACATACACATATATATGCATATATACACATGCATACACACACACATACACATATATATGCATACATACACATACATATATATATATACATATATACACATACACACATATATACACATAAACACATATATACACATATACATACATACACACACAAACATATATAAGTATATACATACAAACACACACATAAACATATATACACACATACATATATACATACATATACACATAGATATACATACATATATACACATGTACATATATATATATATATATATATATATATATATATATATATATATATATATATATATATTATACTGACAGGATCTGTTTGATACCCGGTTTTGCTCAGGAAAAAAGAGACTCCAGAAACTCCTGCTCCAATCCCGGAACCTCACATGTGAATATGCTAACAAGTACATGCAGAACAGTAATCACTTTTGTTTATGCCTTATACATAATTTACTAGTGAGATCTGTTGGACACAGCCGTGTCCAGAAAAAAGTAAGGGACTCAAGAAACACAAACTCCAATACCTGAATCCCAAATATGAATGTACTATCAACAACCTGCTTTTGTTCATACCACATATATAATTTATTAGCAAGACCTATTTAATACTCAGCATTGCTAAAGAAAAAGTAAGAAACTCAATAAATGTTTGCTCAAATCCCTTAACTCCACATGTACGTGTACTGAGAAGTATCTGTATAATAGTAATCACTTTTGTCCGTATCATATATATAATATATTAGTCGATACTCGGGCTTCCTCAGGAAAAGGTAAGGGACTCAAAAAACTCCTGCTCAGGCCACCGAACCTCATATGTGAATTTGTTAACCACTATCTACATATGAGTAACCACTTCTTTTTATTCATTCTGTATATATAATATACTACTGGGACCTTTTAGATACTTGACCTTTTTTCATAAAAAGTGAGAGACTCAAGAAACTCCTGTGACCACACTCGAATCCAATTACTACCTTTTTTTAACTTTTATAATAAAATAAATAAAGCATTGCATTTGCTGCTTCTGATAATAAATTATACCTCGCAATATTACTGTAAAACACCTTATGGAGAAATATGTTTATTCAATTATATTTCACCTCTTATTTATATCAGTCCTTTAATTTATGAAACTCTATGTAACTACAGAACACACACACATCTGTATATATATATATATATATATATATATATATATATATATATATATATATATATATATATATATATATATACAGTGGCGCCAAAAAGAAAGTCCGCACTTGTCACTTTTTCAAAAATCACAAATTTAAGCTAAATTGAATGTATCTGTTTAAATAACCTATACCTCATTTGATCCGGCTTTTATTCCTCTATAATATTACCTCTTCATATTTGACTTTTAATTGAAGTATTCTAGTGTTCATGTCAATTTCAAAAATTAAATCAAATTATCGAATCGATATATATATATATATATATATATATATATATATATATATATATATATATATAAACTGTTAGACATTCATCAAACCAAGTACTTCCATTAATTCTTTGAATTTGACCAAAACTAATAAAGTTTCCCATTCTACACACATCGCTCTATATTGTCCAGATTTAATCTTCCTCTTTAAGACTCATATTATTCTCATATCAACTATCTCTATGCAATACATATACTTAACCCTCACTGAACTCGTTCTACTTCTACACATTATCTCTTGGGATAAATAAAGCAATAGTGGTACTTTGCTCAGGCATAAAACCAAACTGCATTTCATTTATACTTATCTGACTTATTCGTTGTTTAATTATTCTCTCAACCACTTATATCTCTGTGATTACCTTTATCAAGATCTCCTCTTTTACCCCTTCATCATCTTAGAGTTTCTTGTACCATTACTTTCTCAATTCTTATAGTTGGACCAAATATTCCTGCAATTTCGAGATTTTTTTCCTTCTATGAAAACTTAGTATTCAACCATTTACAAACATCCCCCTTGTCCTGTTCATCTGTTGCTATAACAAATGTAATACTTAATCCTTCTGGTCATCCTTTTGCATGTCAAATTATTAACAAGATAACATGTTTTTACCAGTTTCAGAAACTTGCCGGTAGTTTCGTATTAAAAGCTTTGGAATTTTTGTACTGTTTTGCACAATGTAAACAACTTGCCATCATAATTGAGGTGTTTGAGGTTTGTCAAATTATTAACAAGGCAGTTTGTTTCGTCAATAAAATTGGTCGTAAAGGTGGTTTGAGTAGTTATGAAAAGAGTACTATTACATTACAGCTAGCAAAAGGTAAAACTACCCTCGAAATATCGAAAATGATAGGAAGGTACCATCAAACTGTGAAGAAATTTGTCAAGGACCCTACAAAGGTAGGTAAGAGAGCTGATAAAAGTAAATCTAGAGTTGTTTCACGCCGTTCTCTACTCCAAATTAAACGTGAAGTTGTTAAGAACCCTGCCCAGACAAGTTGAGAAGTCTTTGACCAAGCCAGATTGAAGAATGTCTTAAACTCGATGTCGCCTTCTGAAAGAAGTGGCAAAGTCTGTTAAGCCTGTGACAAAGCCTCCATTAAAGCAACATCACATACAAAATCGATTGAAATTGGCAGAGGACAACATGAAAACGGATTTTTCCAAAGTTTTGCTCACGGATGAAGTGAATATCACTCTTGATAGCCCAGATGGCTGGAGCAAGGGATGGGTCCCAGATGTCATCAGCGTTTAAGCCGCCAACAAGGTGGTGATGGGATAATGATTTGGTTTGGGATTATCGGAGGTACTTTAGTTGGCCCATGAAGAGTCCCAGAAGGCGTAAAAATGACGTCAAATTCTTACATAGCTTTTCTGAAGGAGCACTTTGAACCATGACTGAAGAAGCAAAGGTTGATGTTCAGAAGAACCATTATTTTTATGCAGGATAATGCTCCCTCGCATGCAGCAAACAAAAACAAAGAGTATTTGCAAAAACTGGGGTTCTCTGGGCTACGGAAGATGGAGTGGTCTACAAATTCACCAGATTTTAACCTAATTGAGAACTTTTGGAGTATCATGAAGCGATGCCTCTATGCAAGTGGACGCCAGTTTAAGAGCAAAGATGAGTTGTGGGATACTCTCCAAGAGGTATCACAAGAAATAACTGTTGACGAAATCACAAATTTGACTAATTCTGCAGATCAACGTTTTTTACAGGTCATTCATAAAAAAGAATCGCATATCCCCTACTAATTATGTCAACGCAGAAATTTCTATGTAATTATTGTGCTCTAAGGAATTTTCCTAGTTCATTTAATGTTTGAAAATTATTTCAATAAACAAGTTATGGGCATATTGTGTTTTTTTCTCAACCTCGTTAATAACTTTACACACTGAAATCAACAGATATTCTTATCTTCTGCCATAGTTTCGCTAATACTGCTTTAAATACTTTTATTTTCTGACTGGAGTAGCTGAATAGTATTGTAAGCATTTTCTCAAAGTTTCATGGATTTTTATTCACTTGTTCCTTAAATATTTAAAAAAGTGTAAACCTGTTAATAATTTGATATGCAGTGTAAATTCGGAAACCTAGCTTGATCAGTCCCCACGTTAGCTTTTTTACATTGCTCTTCTTGCTGTCCTCTTTGCCACTAGATGCATATCTTTATTCGCTAAATCTTTTCACCACTCATTCTATCGTTTCTGCTTTCCTTTGATACACTTCTCAACTTACACCACCATGCCATCCTATGTGTTGGAGGCACTTTTGTCAACCCACAAGTATAATCTATTACCTCGAATTTCTTCTACAGTTCTTAGCGTGGATCTCATTTGTGAACGTTTAGTCCTTTTCTAAATTTGCATTTAACTTAGTCTCCATACCTTTCTTTTTTTTTCTTTATAGCATCAGCTTTCTTTAACCAAAAGTCACAAATAACTGGTTTATACTACGTCACATTTTCTTCACCGGGTATTACTTTCAAATCACTCGTGGAATTTTTCTTTCAATGGAAACTGCTCCAGACATAAATTAATGGAGAGCGATTAGTTTTTGTTTATAGACATTTTGCATTTTTTTTTTTTTTTTTTTTACACGAAGGTGTTGCAGACTAATTTTACTTTCCCACCTAAAAATTGGATGATAGATAACTTACACTTCTTCATACCTCTTTCATTGACTAAACCAAGTGAAAGTACCATAATAGCTTCAAGGAATATTTTTCATGGTGGGGTTTCACTTTCTGTGAAAAAACTATTCATTTATCTAAACAACAGGGCAGGACTGCCATGTAAAATATACCTATCACTGCTACTACTACTACTTCTACTACTACCTCTGTTGCTACTACTGCTGCTACTCTTACTACTACTATTTCTACTACTACTACTATTGATAACTTGGCCTTTTGGCCAAGATCAAAGTGTAGTATCTGTTCTTCAGATGCATTACTTCTATTTCTCGTTCTCTTTCAGTGGAGGAGAAATCCTTCACAACTGAGACAATTTTTATTTTTGTACCATTTCTTCACGTTAAAAAACGACCATGGTGTCTAACTCTGTCCCGTGGAGAGGCATTGTAAATAGGTACTACTATTGATAATAACAATACTAAGAAGAAAACCTAGGAGGGAGAGTACTAACCAAACTTCCACCAGAAGCGTGTGGAGCACACTAGGACCTTGGGGAAGTTTATTGCTACCCAAAACTCCAAGAACTATGGCATTATCAGTGAGAAATCAATGGTAAATGGATGTTTCAATAATGCAAAATCAATTGCAACTCAGACTCCAAGGAACACCAATAATTATTACCAGTAAGCAATCACTGATGATTACCTCTGTGAGAACTCCTAATGATGAAGAAGAAGAAGATGACGAATAATAATATAATTATAATAATAATAATAATAATAATAATAATAATAATAATAATAACTCAGCTAACACTACAAGAGAAATCTTTGAAGATGGCTTGTGTAACTACTATTAGTGATTAAAAAATAATAATAAATGGGGTTATCTTTAAAATAGATCATACATATTCCTCTAAATACTGCACATCTTCAATTGTTTTTGTTGAAATATTGAGTGTTTTTTATGGCATTTGTTTGGGTTGTTTCTGAGCTTCCAAAAAATATTTCCGATATCCATGTTTGGAAAAAGAGATAAGATTTTGAAAAAAAAAAATGACTTTAAATCTTGTTTTGGCATTTTTATCAACATTTCTTGAATGTTCGTCCACTTCATATTAACACCGCATCCACAAGCAAACAATGTTGCTTCATCCATTCAATCAATGTTAAATTCATCATTCATCATTATATTAGTTTAACGTCCATTTAACATGCTGCCATGTGTTAGACGGCTTTTAGAAATTGTCTTCCAAACTAACTTTTTTCAGGCCAGGTTTTTATTTATCTCTCTTTCTCTCAAATTTATACTTATCACTTCCTCTCATGTGAACTGAACCTGTTGTTTCAACTGTTCTACAACCACTAATCCAAGAACTCTCAACCATTCGTCTAATGTGGTCATACCATCGAAGTCTCCTGTTCTGCACACATCTGCATATGATGTCCATATCTTCCTCTGAAGTCATCAGATCTAAGCCTCTTTAAAACTTATACTACTCATTCATCATATTCTCATATCATTTCTTCTCATGCAATGCATGTCCTCGACCCTCAGGTTTCACTTCCATACATCATCATATTGTGCATACATGCCTGATAAACACTTCCCTTGCTCAACAGTGGTAAACACACTGCTGGTTAGTAATGACAAAAGTTCCTTTAAATTATTTTATCTACCCCTAACTTTTGCAATTACATCAGCATAAGCTACTCCAATGGTATCACCAATGTAGCAAAGCTTCTGAACTTGGCCTTCGGGATAAGATCACAGTGTAGTATCTGTTCTTGTGCTGTACTTCAACTTTTCTGTCCTCAGTCAGTGAGGAGAAATCCTTCATTACTGAGATAATTTTTATTTTTGTTTTTATCCAGAGTGCCCGTTTTTGGGAAGCTGGATTTTCCTCACATTAAAAACACCGACCTTGTGTCTAATTCTGCCCTTGTGGAGAGGTAAGTAAATAGGGACCTCAATAGCTCCACCATCCGTAAATACTTTTTCCACATCTGAGTTTTCATCCGTCTCCATTGTCTTACAATTCTTGTATGCAAACTGATTTTCATCTTTTAACCCTAACCTCTTATTCTCGAATTCTGCTGCTCTTCTAGTGTATTCAATGCCTACAGGTACCATAAAGATTCAGTTGCACCCGATTCCTTTTCTACAATCTAAACAAATTTTTCTCTTTTGGGGAGTTTTCCAACATTACACCAATTAATCATGGTAACATTATCACTCAAATCTTTACTTTCCATAGCATTCCGCTAAGTATCTTAGTAGAACTTTCATTGTTTTAAAGCCATGCAGCATCTTGTTTGGATAACTCATACGAAACTCCCTGGACAGTATTTTTAAGGCACAAATGAAAGACAAAGGATTCAATACAGAACCCTGATGTAGTCTCATTTCAACATTAAGCTGTCACTAAATATCCTGTTAATTCTAACATCTAGGGACCTCTAAAGTGTGTGAATTTGTTGCTCTTCAGGTTAATCGAAAGTGTTTATGTTGAGGGGATACAAAAAGTTCATCAATGCACATTCGAATGTGAAACAAACACAGTGATGCAAAACTGGTGATGCAACAAGGACTGAGGCTTGCCAGACAGTGCTCGATCTATTAGGTTAGAAATTTTTTTTTGCACCCAAAGAGGGAAAAGCTAGATATTTTTTTTTATGAAAATCGTCCCAGAGCAGACATGAAGCCACTTGATGTAAGGAACTAAAAAAATACTACTTGAAAGCCAAAAACTAATTAACGCTAAGTGTTATATGGATAGAAAACAGTTCTTCTTCCTTTGTCAGAAACATCGTCTATGAAATGTCAAGACTAAAGGACAAAATAAGGGAAGCAAAAGTTACGAGGCTGTTAAAAGTAAACTCAAGGTCCATTTCCTACTCTCTCTTGTGACAGCAGTGCTTCATGTGACTGGTGGCATAATAACGATAGAGGAAACAAGGATCAGAAAGGAATTACAAAGGTAAGTGGTTTCCGATGGCACTAGCAAAAAGTGATCTGTTTCCGTGGAAATCACTGTTTCGCTGCAGAAATCTATTTGGGATAGATTTTCTGATCGACGCTCGTTTAAAAATGCATCGGATCTTCTGTTTAAATTTGATATTGCTGCTTTTAAATCGGCAATCCAATTTAATTAGTGCAGCTCTAATGCTAATTTTACATAATATTATCTGCTAACTCCGTTAATTTACAGACTTATTTTGTGTCATTTTTTTTTTTTTGGAAAGTTTTCAAAACCATATTAGCGTAATAGGTACTTGTACAGTTTAGTAGTCAAGACATTAAAAAATGAAAATATCGAAAAATGTTTAAATTGTATGCATCCGTTATGGAACGAAGTTCTCCGGAAAAAAAATTTCAATTAATTTCATCAAGTAGTTTTTTTTTTATAGCGAAAAAACAATTTGTTATGATACCGAGCAAAATGTTCGATTTATAGGAAGAAAAGCTAGTATTAAAGATGGGAACGGGTGTCAGCGTTTTAACTGGAGTTATCTCCCTTTGGTATTTCTAAAATTCAAACAAAATTTTATTTTTAATCCAAAATTGGCTGCCTTCAACGCACTCTCATAAAAACGTGTTTTTCCGCTGTGGTAAATTTTCAGATTAGGTCCACCTCAATAATTTTCTTTTAAATGACGACTTTTAAAGGTTTTCGGCTATGCTGAATACGAAAATTGCATTGTAATTTTGCGGAAATAAGTAGTTATCGAGATATAAAAAGTTGTATTATGCATTGTATTCTTTGTCGGCCCTTTTTTACGCGCGTGTGCGCGCGCCATAAACAAATCTGCTCATCTATGACTGACATTGCAAAATTTCAATGCAATTTTCGTATTCAGCATAGTTGAAAACCTATACAAGTTATCATTTAAAAGAAAATTGTGGAGGTGGACCTAATCTAAAAAAAATACGGAAATTTTTTTTCGGAGAACTTCGTTCTATAACGAATAGATACAATTTAAACTTTTTTCGGTATTTTCATTTTTTAATGTCTTGACTAAACTGTACAAGTACCGCGTAATATTTTTTTGTCTGTTCTGTTCCTGAGAAGACTTTTCGATTATGTTAAATAAACTTATTTCATTTTGATTTTTAATTTCTGTTTAGCGGAAATCTTGCCGGTGTATAACGAGAAAAAGTCCCTTGTGATTAATACTTTGCTTAAACAACTTTTTAATCACACCTTTAAAAAAAAACGCATCCAATAAAAAATATTCCTGGATCGGAAAAATTGATTTTAATTCGCCAGCACAAGTTCAAAGTAAAGACTAAAATATATATATATTAATAATAAAACTATTCTGAAAAAGAAGTATTTCAAAGTAAAGACTAGTTGTGTGTGTGTGTGTGTGTGTGTGTGTGTGTGTGTGTGTGTGTGTGTGTGTGTGTGTGCGCGCGCGCGCGTGTGTGCGTGTGTGTGTGTGGAGTTTTAAAATTAGACTGGAATTACACTAAATATTAAACAGAAGGGGATTTTCCTTTGTATGCACTAACAAGACTTCCGCTAAACAGAAATCGGAAGTTAAAATGAAATAAGTTGATTTAACACAACCGGCTTTTCATAATTCTCAGAAGTTATGTAGGTGTGAAAAGCAATTGCAATTTTTTCTCATCATTTTGAATTTAAAGTGCACTCACCGGTAAACATTGTTTCATATATATATATATATATATATATATATATATATATATATATATATATATATATTATATTATTATTATAATATAAATCTCTGTGTGTGTGTGTGTGTGTGTGTGTGTGTGTGTACACGAATAGGCCCCTATATGGTTGACTATTTTAAAAAACTGATTAGATATAATGATAGAAGATGTATCGAGACACAGGAATGGGTATGTTTGATCTGGCAGAACGGTGGTTCATTAAAATTGTGGGGTCTGCGTTCGCGCCTGGTCCACAAAGTATGGAAATAAAGAATTTGAAAATAAAAAAAAACGTTTACAAGTGTTTTTGATATAGATGTACATAAGAATACTTTGATAAGTATGTTTTAACTTAAATAGGATGGTATAATAAAATTGTGGGGTTTGCATTCGTGCCTGGCCTCCATAGAATGGAAATAGGCACACACTTTAATAAAGACTTTTCATATCTATCTGCGTAAGTATACTTTGATAATTATGTTTCAGTTTGAAGAAATATGGTATAATAAAATTATGTGGTGTTCGTTCGCATCTGACCTCCATAGAATGGAAATATGTCACAAAGTTTAACAAGGTTTTTTAATATAGATCCACAGAATATTGAGATAAGTGTTTCAGTGTGAACAGGTATGGTACAATAAATTATGGGGTTTATCTATTTTATTTTTACTTTCATCATATTTTGCTTTGGTTTTGATACCCCCAAATTCAATTCAAATTTATAACCCTTCCTTTTCATAACCTATCATACTTTCATAAATCAGAGTCCATTTTCTGTAAGCTGTTTTGAACCCAGTCAATGACGAGTACTTTTGCTAGTATATATATATATATATATATATATATATATATATACTTCTTTTTATGAATGTGAAGCGAAAACCTTGCAATATTATATTTTGAACATCCATAGCAAGAAAATACATTTTACTTTGATTTATGGTAATAATGCTGATGATACAACCCTTTATTCTGATGATGCTTTTCATCTATCACCCTCTGATTAGTTGAAATATGCAACTAATCTAGAAGTTCACATCGGTTCAGGTGTTGATGAGGTACGATCGTTTAATCCTGTTAGGATTCAGCTCGTGTCTTTCAATCGTAGGCGTGTCCCTTTTTCCCCTGAGATTCTCATGGATGGCTCTGCTCTTCAAGAGATAATAACTCTGAAACTTTTTGGTCTTTCTTGGGGTTCATATATTAGATCTATTGCTCTTTCTGCTTCTCATATAGTCGGTCTCTCTATCGCTGTAAACACTTTCTCATATCTGAAAATATTCTTTATCTCTATAAATCTACTATAAAACTATATACAGAGTACTGTTTTCATACTGGGTTAATGAGTCTTTGTCATATTTGAGGGTTCTTGATAAGGTATGAAACTTATCTGTAATTTGATTGTACCCACCCTTTCTTCTTCTCTGCAACCTCTCTCTCACAGACGCAAGATTGGTAGTCTCAGTCTTTTCTATTACTACTATTATGACATGTGTTGTTCAGAATTCTCAGATCTATTCCTTGCTTCCTTCGTTTCAGCTCGCTTAACTCATTGGTCTAGTGGTTTCCATTAATTCGCTATTTTGATACCTCATTGTAATACAGTTTCATATTCCAGTCGCTTCTTTCCAAGAATTACAGACTTGTGGAACTCCTTTCCTGTTGACTGTTTTCCTCTAACATATAGCCTTAGTCTTTTCAAAACGAAGGTCAATAGGCATCTCCTGTCTTTGCAATGATAATCTTTTGTTCTTGTTAGCTTTTTATATCAAGTGACTTCACGTCTTGTGTGGAGCGATTTCCATAAAAAAATATTGTGAGGTCTAAAGAATTTTAAATTTTGGTTAAGAACTCTAATTAGTCACATGGCAGTGGCTATGTTCCATCTATAAGAACGATTCATAGACACATTAATATATCTCAGAAGCTATGAAGGTGTTAAAAAGGCTGCTGCAAAGAAGGTGGGCTGGACTCTCACTAATGTGCTAGAAAACTACACACACCTGATAGTATTTTGTATATCAATAGAGCCAGCATTCGCCCATGCATGGGGTATTGTTGCCACATCTGGGCTGGAACATCTATTAGTAGTCTCTCCCTCTTAGAGATGGTTCATAGAAGAGTTTCCGGTCTAATAGGTCACAGACTATCACCCAAGTTTCAACCTCTATCCCATTGCCACAGTGTTGTATCCCTGTTGTGGGGGCCAAATGTCAGTGTGCAATCGACCCTACAACTAAAAGATGACACAGGCAAGGCTGTTGCTGCATTGGGTTGAGCTGTTCATGGGGCGAACCTCACCATTCAACGATCTCACCGTGACTGACCGCTTGTCAAAAAGGCCTGCGGACGTAGTTGTAGACAAAGTGGTTCCTAGCGCTGGTCGTCATTTTCATTTTTGATTTGTGTTTGTTTTCATGTTTTAATGTACTGTAGGGAGCCATCCGTCTGGGGTTTATGTTTACTTGTCCATATCAAATCGAAGCTGATAAAGTCATGAATGTATTCGGGTGGGAATTGTACTCTTACGGTGTTCCACATGATAATTATTCATGTCGATGTACTTGCATGTTTATGTTTTGAATTTGGTTCTTATTTTGATGAGTGATTTCTTTTGATTAAAACCGCGACATCCCTGCCCCTGTTTTACATATATTTTAATGAAACTCATAGCATTTGTACTCTTTCAACGTAAATATCCCTGACTAACTTGATAAACAATAAAATCTCATCCCTTCACTACAGAGATCATTCTACTATAATAGTTTCTTTCCTCGGATCGTTAGATTTTAGAATTCCCTCTCAGTCTCCAGCTTCCCTGACTTAACATGCAGAAAAGTAAATGTGAACAGACATCTTTCTGCTCAACTCCCTACATATTGTCCCTGTAGATATGGTCTCAAATAATAGCTGCTTACATCTAAGTGGTAATATGGCTTGTTTATGGTAAATATGATCTAAAAAAAAAGTTGTTTAAATCAGGTATTTTTGTTAATAAGTGTGTGTCGCTTATCTATTTGTGTATTTATTTAGTTAACTGTTTTATTTAACTGTTATTTAATGGTCTTGTTTAACTCCTTTTTACGTGCATGTGTCTCAGAACATAGTCTTCACATAGTTGGTTCTGTTATAGCAAGCTGCATACAAGATGGACACAAGACGCTGTATGTTTTTATATATATATATATATATTCTTAATTCACTCCTAGGCATTTCGTCACAGCAGAACTGGTGTGAATAACGATCTTTGGCTTGTGGTTTCTCTGCATCCATTTGGAAATCGTCGCCCCCTTATGGGGAGACCTGTTTAACCCATCTGTCTCTTTGGCATCTCAAAATCCAACTCCCTAAAATTAACTGGGCTTCTTCAAACAGGAAACCTTAACACGTCAGATCTGGTCCCCATTTGCATACCTTCCCGTGCAACTTGATCAGTCACAGAGTTTGATTCATGTCACAGCATGACCCTTCAACCCTTTTGCACCTAGAATACTCGCTCCTGATCGTTTCCCACGATTCAACTTTGTTATTCCGCTAGATTTATATATATATATATATATATATATATATATATATATATATATATATATATAGATTGATAGATAGATAGATAGCTAAATAATGCTTTCTACCCGGCGTTGCCCAGCAATTACCTAACATCCCTTCCCCTCTTTTTGATCAAAATGTATGGCGAAAGCATAAATTTTCTATTTCTCCCGTTTATTTTAAGAGGAACTAAATGTACCCACCCCACTGCCAAAGAAAACTGTCATACCATAATCCACTGTAAAACAAAATCCACTATACGTGGTCGTTAAAATCCTCTGCAATCAGCCAACAAAACACAAATCGAAGCATGCTCGTGCACCTTATTATTTCACACGATTCAATCTTTGTTATTTACTTTGCTAGATAGATAGACAATTAGATAGATAGATAGATAAACTGATAACTGAATAACTGCTTTATACCCGGCATTTCCCAGTGTTTATCTCACATTTTCTGATTTTCGAAATTATTTCAAAGTAACATATTTTAGAATTCTTCTGGCAGATTTTTTTAAGATTATTTTATTGTTGGTTTCTAACAGGAGGGTTTTGACCATGGAAAATACATATTTTTCTGTAATGATATCTTCGCATTTGAATATAGCTTGCAATTGTAAACAGGTTTTCATGATTTGCAAAGAAATGCCATTTGGCGACTACTCAATGAACAGCTATAGTTTGTTTGAAGCGAAAATATTATGGCTGGATGCCCTTCTTAACACCATCTTCTCCAAAGAGACAAGGATTTTTTGAAGACACCACTTCTACATTGTCCATTGCCAAGAATGTGATCATCTGCTCAACCATGCTGTTATTTGACTCGCTACCACACTTTTGTTAGACGTCACAGGAACTACTGCTACCCATGGCAATAACAGCATTGTTTAGAGAGGTTTACTCCTCTTGATCAGCCATGTTCTGTCTTTGCCCATGCATATCAACAGGATTAACTCTGGTAAAAATATTCTCTGGTTTCTTTTATATGGAACTGATAAATTCGAACAGTAATTGAATTTTTTTGATTTCCGTGATGTTGATACGTTTATGGACCCTGTGTACTGAATTATTATTCCATGTGTAATTGCCAGTTTTAGCAAAGTAAAATTAAACTTACCTTTATCTTTGAGTGTATTCGAGCCTTATGTTCGCATTCCACTAATAACCAATAGTGCAAATCAGACAAAAAGTGATAGGAGGGTGGGAATAGTAGTAGTAGCAACAACAGCACAAGAAACATAAAATAAATAAATGATGTAAATAAAGAAGAAAGATAAGAGAAGGCGAGTGTAGGATTAAAAGTAATCAATGCACACATCAACTTTTTGATATGTATGGAATAGACGATATTTGTTTAGTATAAATGCAATGAATTATTATACCATACAAATAATAAGTTTCTGAATTTTTTTAGATGAGAATGATATCATTTGAATTGTTCGGACTATTGTTCTCATATTGGTTATTTCACATCTTTTGAGTCGATGTAACCCCCAACCTTCTTTTTATCAAACTCGAGAGTCTTTCCATCAAACTTGGAAATCGGCATGATTTAAGGCTCAAAATTCATCATAGAATTATCCACAAGGACCAATGACGTAACAGATAAACTACTTGGAAAAATTCAGTTGTATGTGACACTCTTCTGTGCAGACAATACTGAAAATACAATTACGAATTACTTAAAATGGCTGATGGAACGAGAGCATGCTACTTTCGCGGATTAAATAAAGGGAAAAAGCTATTAAAGCACAATACTTTCTAACATTTAGGGACCTCAACAGTGAAAGGGTGTGATTTTGTTGCTTAGCAGGTTTGTTAGGAATATGTACGTCAAGGGGGCACAAGTGCAATGAGTTCATCAGAGCACATTTCATTAAAATACTTGTAAAACAGGCACAGAGATGCAACATTGCGGCGATGGGACAGGAGTTGGAGTCTAGCTGACAGTGGGACCTATTAGATTGAAGACCCTTTTCTGGAGCCTATCCAAGAGGGAGAGGCTAATGGTAGATGTACCAGCCCAGATGTAGCAACAAAACTCCATGCATGGGCGAATAATGGCTTTGTAGAGGTAAAGGATACTTTCAGGTGTGAGCAGTTTTCTAGCACAATAGAGGGAGCCCACCTTCGCAATGTCAATGTATTCGTTCTAGTTAAAGGAGGAATGTTATATGGGAAATACACAGAAATAAGGGGTAAGAAAAGCATGTGTTCACAAGAGAGCATTTCATATATATATATACTAGCAGGACCCCTGTATGGGCATTGCTCAGTGGAAATATGACATAAAGCCAGAACAAATTCGGTAAAGATTTCACCCAGCTGTTAATGGGGGCCACTGCCGGTCCTGGAAAATAACGGATACTAGCCCAAATGAATTCATCTGGCTTCCATAGTTAGGCATTGTCTGGCAGTTACAGTTACTGGCTGTGATTGTTATCACTGGTGGTTACTAGTGATTAGTGCTGGTTTGGGTCGATGACTTGTGGGTACTGGCATTTGTTTACTGGTGGGTACTGGCTGACTTTGCAATTGAAACTTAATGGTGGTCATGATCAGTGTTGGCTTCTATTGGAATGCTCCTAACTGAAATCATCTGTCTGCAACTGTCTGGCACTAGCAGGCACTGTCATCCACTGGTTGTCACTGAATGCTTGTAGTGGAGACTGATGGTCACTGGCACTTAGTGCTGTATTGAGGTATTTACTGGTGTTTACTGGTGGATCTTGGCTGCCTTTACAACTATCACTGTCAGTTTCCGACATGCAGTGTTGGTCACTGGTCACCATGAGCAGTATCGGCCTCCATTGGACTACTCTAACATGAAATTGATGCGGTTATTTGCATTTACTGGCAGGCACTAGCTTCCTCTGCAATTATCAATTATGATCAGTGTTGGACTTCATTGGACTGCTTTGAAATGAAATTGACTGTGGTTACTATCACTTCTTGACAGGGGCGAGCACTGACGGGCAAATTGTTTGTCTTCAAATGTTGAGCACTCTCATTCAGTAGCACCATCATCCATGGTGGTGATTGCTCTTTTAAGTTGGTTACTGTCACTTCATAGTAGGGCCAGTTACTGGTGGGCACTGGTGTTTTTAGGCTTTACTGCTTTATTGAGGAATATGTATCATGCTATTTTTTAGATATGATGTTCCAATTAAATGTAACTGTATACGGCATAATAATAATACTAATAATATTCTTTATAATAATAATAATAATAATAATATTCTTTATAATAATAATAATAATAATAATAATAATATTCTTTATAATAATAATAATAATAATAATAATAATAATAATGCTACAATATCTTTTTAGAAAATTGTTAGGTGAAAGTAACAAATAGTCATAAAAATCCATGTCCGTATTCCAATAAGAACATTTGGAACAAAATAGAAATGTTTTTGTTTTTGCTTAGTAAAAAAAAAAAACACGCTATGTTGTAAATTGTTAGATGAAAGAACAGGCGAAGCAAAAGCATGGACGATGGCATTGGTGTCAGTTGAAAACCTTGATATGATGTCAAAATAGTCCAGTTACCAAATCAAACTTCCTGTTTTAGTTTTATCTCTATTATATAAAAGTCACTTTGTGTATGTGTGTTAAATGTTTAAATTTCAACAATATTTCTCACAGTTAACAGTGGCCGAATGGATTCGATCCTTGCTAATGGAGTCAGAGATGGCTTCATTGCTGGATTCGAATCTCTCGACTGGCGTTAATCATGACACTCTGCACTGATGATTCCCGAAAGGATAAAATACTAGTGTCTGTAGGTATTTAATAATTATTATTATTATAGTGTGTGTGTGTGTGTGTGTGTGTGTGTGTGTGTGTGTGTGTGTGTGTGTGTGTGTGTGTGTGTGTGTGTGTGTGTTTATTAATTCAACTGAAAGTTTACATTGAGCTATATGTGTACAAACGATTCTTTACTTTTTCAGTTGGTACCTCAAAGGATAAACTTCTACTAAACTGGGAGTACGGAAAACAGCCCATTTCTTTGTGAGTACTGCAATGATAAAAACCATTCTTTTACAGTGTGCGTACACATCTGTTCTCACATAGATTTACTAAATCATCTCTGATTTCATGTTGTTAACTTTCATCAATACGAATCTTGCGATTTGCCAGTACAACACGAGTAGAGGCATATCGGAACGAAGATCAAATGTTTGAGGACCTCTTTTATTGATATTTTCACATCGAAAAAAAAGTGATTGATTTTGACGTCTTGCTGTTTTGATTTGATAATTGTGAGGAGTTTTATCTTCTTTAGATATCAGCATCCCTAAAATAACACTTCTAATAATATGACTAAGGTATTTCATGTTTGCATGTATATTATCACCTTTCACACAGTTAAAAACCGAGACCATTCGATTAGCAAATAGTCAATATGATACTATCATGGCCGGGTTCACGATTGAGAGGGGAGTAACTTGGTATCTCTGCACTGTAGGGATGTTTCTTGGAGAGCTGTTACATTCTGGCATGGCATTGCCATTTATTCTAGAGAATTAATTCTGCGCTGAGACCATCAGTTGAAATTTGAACATTTGTAATGATAAGCCAACAGACCATATTTTATACATGCAAAATATATAATTTATTTGGTACGGTTCAGTTTCCAAAGAAACAATTATAAACTTGAAATTTGGCCGATGGTTATTAGTCTGACATCTCTAAGATAAATAATAAATTCGACTTTATCCATTTTAAGATGAATTGTTCCAAAATTAAATTCTCTTACTTTATCGATTAAAACAATATAATTTTGTTGAAACAATCCAATAATCGAGGGAAGTTCTGCCTGCTTTAAAATATCAAAGATATCAGCAACCCAAACTTTTCACTTCTAATTGGGTTTGAACACTGACCACAATTTCCACATGTGACTATCTCAGTCTGTACAGAATCTCTCTCTCTCTCTCTCTCTCTCTCTCTCTCTCTCTCTCTCTCGCTCGCTCGCTCAAGCAAAGTTATGCATCACAGTTAAATGATTAAATTGAAAGCCAAATAAACAAATAAACCACAGATTTTGAATGATGATGTTTTTATTAATGCCAGAAATTCTTGAACCTCTTTTGAAACTCATTATTCAAAATCAAAATTATACAAAAAATAACATTAGAAACAGATGTTCTGATATTTTTAGTGTTTCCTTTTCAGCCGACTGGACAATATACTTATAATAGTCTGAACCTTTCCGCTGCCAGTAAGAAAAATAAATGAATAAACATATAAAAATAAGTCCGCTTTCTTTAAATATTATCATCCAAAAAGTTTTCACTTCTAATGTGGTTTGAACACTGACCTCTATTTCCACATGTGATTAGCTCAGCCAGCACAGAACATCTGAAATCTCTTTATTTATGGTAAAACACGAACGCTGATTGTTCTCGGCTTTGTTTCTTTTTATTAAAATTATTTCCAACCAATATTTATAAACCTAATCAAATAGTAATTCATCAATTTATCGTCTTTTTCTGCTTTTAGGCCCTACTAACCTATTGAATTTCTTCAGTTAATTTCCTTCCCCGAGCAACGCCCAGACGCGGGTCATCTAATAAAAACATTTTCAACCAATATTTATAATCCTGATCAAATCGTAATTTATCAATAAAACAACTGCAGAATAACTATTTAAAAGATATTAGTAGCAACACAAACGACAAGTATTGCTTTCGCCAGATTTATTAATTAAATCATTCACACCACAATACAAATTCTCAAGATAGAAAAATATTTGCAGGTTTAGCTTGAGTCTTAGAGTACAAAATCATCAAACCAACCAATTTCTATGCGTGATTCGTCCTGGGGAAAAAGGTCTTAACTGTACATTCAAAGGTAGAAAAAAAATGGGCAACCATAGTCAAGGACGATCTGAAGACTCTTTTATTTGCTACTTCACCTAGGAGAGTGCGCCACTCATTAATTCTCAACATGATGCTTAGTGTTTAACAAGAGGGCATCCCTGTTTCTGAATTTGTGAAATGACGATTGACTATTCATATTATTTGAATTTTTCAAACTACTGTTATTATCTTAAGTGTCATGTTTCAGTCGATGTAACCTCTGACCTTTGTCAGGAATATCTTGTTGAACTTGGAAATCTTTCCATCAAACTCTGGAATTTTTCTGTCAAACTCAAGAATCAGTATGGAATTTTGAACAAAACATTTTAATTAATTTCCAGGGGTAGCATGCTCTTGTTTATTTGTTCATTTGTTGAAGGCCCAATCCTCAGTGCAGGGGTGTCATTCAAAATACAATTGCAAATTACTTAGGACTTCTGCCCAGTCATGGCTGAGAGAATAAAAGCATGCTACCTTTCGTCGATTAAATAAAGGGTTCTGTTCAGAATTCTATGCAGATTCACAAATTTAACAGAAAGATTCCTGAGTTTGATATAAAAAAAATCCCAAATTCAATAAGATGCACCTGAACATGGTCAGAGGTTACACTGATCGAAGCATTGTAAAAATAACACTCAAGATGAGAACAGTATTGTGAAGAGAGCATCATTTTTTAAAGTTTTTGTTATAACTTAACTGAAGACTGAACCTTGGCTCATTAGTAAATACCATCATACCAAAACGGCTAACAGGATATTTTAAGAACACTGGGTTACACATAAAACAATGTTTCACTGAGAAAATCAGGTGAATAAATGTCTTTACTAATTTTGGAATGATGCATTAAAATTTTCAAAGTTTTGTTTTATCACGTATAGTTTGATATCTTTTCTTATTATCCCAAGTAGTCACAGGATAGGGATGCTGAATACTTTTTTAGAATCTAGAGTATGTGTGTTCTACCACTAAAACTAAATTTATGACTACAGTGAAGTCTGTCTGCTTGTTTTACTTCCGGTATCTGCTGCCCATTTTACTGGATAATTAGACACAATCAAGCAGAGAAGAAAGCCATTCTTAACATGAGAAAAGGGGCCTTTATGTTATCTAAGAGAAAGATAATCATTAATCAAAATGGATCATATCTTGCTTGTCATTGTCATCCTGCTTGTGTAGCAGAAACCGGAAGTCAAAAAGAGCAGACAATCTTGACTATAACGAAGTTTACTAATTCGAGATGCTTGATTCACCGATAGTTACCCACATTCTATGAGTTTCAAAAAACCTCCTGTTCTTTCTGTGGTGTTATAAGTTTT
This sequence comes from Euprymna scolopes, assembly GCF_053919585.1. Classification (NCBI taxonomy): domain Eukaryota; kingdom Metazoa; phylum Mollusca; class Cephalopoda; order Sepiida; family Sepiolidae; genus Euprymna; species Euprymna scolopes. Next base: position 147,293,703 of record NC_136484.1, on the reverse strand, counting down.
GCTTGGTTTTTTCTTATGTTTATTTCCAAATGTAAGTCACATTTTTTTTCTTTTAGAAATTGTGATGTTTTTTTAGAATATAAAAGATTAAAGAATATTTGTTTACTACTTTATTTCTATATTATGTTCAGAATTCTAAACTGAAAAGGATACTGAAAAAAAATTTACTTTTCTATTGAATGCAAATAATTTCATTTGACTGTAAAATGTCACTTTACAAAACTAATGCTGTTAGAAAAATAAGTAAAACAGTTTGTTTTTTTTATAAAAAAAACTAAACTTCGATTTTTATTTTACTTATTACTATAATTCTGTATACCTGTGTATGTGTGGTATGATGATAAATATGACGAGAGTACTTGGATTAGTAGATGTAGAACAGTTGAAGTAGAATGTCCAGTTCGCATGCGAAGGCCATGGGAAACATGGAAGGAAGTGATAAAAAAGGCCTGAGAGGAAAAGCGATCAATAAAAACCTGGCCAGAGATAGGTTCGTTTGGAAATTAATTCTTTAAAGTTGTCCAACCTATTTTATATTTAAGTAAATTTAAAAACATTTGTTTTTATAAAATTATTAATATATTGAAAATTCTATGGGTTTTGAAATTTCTTTTGTTATTTGCTAAAGTAAATTTATAGGGAGCATTCTCAGTATAAGAATTTCAAACTAAACACTTTATTTAATGCACAGGGGTAGATTGTTCTCTTCCGTCAGTCATAATCAGGTAGAAGTCTAAAGTAATTCGTAATTGCATTCTTAGTATCACCAATATTGACGATTGAACCATTAACTTCTAGAAGACTGTCACTTAAAAATGATTATACTTAGCACTTTATCCATGTGACAGTCTTCTGGATATTGAAGACTCAATCTTCAATACAAGTGATAGCGATATTAAGAATATGATTAAAAAATTACTCAGAACTTCTACTCGGTCACGGCTGACAGAATGAGAACGATCTACTTCTATGGATTAAATAATGGGTTTAGTTTGATAATTTTTGAGATGAGGATTGATAATTTGGATTATTTGAATTATTCAGACCACTGTTCTCATCTGGAGTGTTCTTCACACAACGTTTTGATGTAACCTCCATTATTTGTCAAATTTCGGAATCTGCATAGAATTTAAAACAGAAGCCTTTATATAATCCATGGGGGTAGCATGCTCGAGATACATCAGAAATCTACAGTAATTCGCAGTTGTATTCTATTACCAATTGAGCTTTCTTTCAGCCTCTAGAAGAGTTTCACTTACAATTGCATTATATTTAGTACTTTATCCGTTACGCCTCATGTCCCTGCAGACACTTTTTGGAAGCCTTAAACCTCTTCTTGTCCAATCTTACTACTTATCACTGTAGATATCTACTTATTATCATATATATATATAATATATATATATATATATATATATATATATATATATATATATATATATAAAGAAAATTAAAACTGTAAGTTGAAATTTACAATCAAAATTTATTGTTCGACTGAATACTCTAAAAACAATTTACAAAGTCCTTATTCCGCAGAGTTTCAAAGAATGCTAGTCTTGCTATTCTTCTTATCAGAGGACAGACAGAAATCAGCAAATTTTTTTTTTAGCCTGATCTTAATTTTTTAAAAATTGGTCTGAAATCACCTTTTCTTATTAAGCCAGCGATGAAAGATGACATATTGTTTTTCTACCCTTTTTATTTTCCGATCCCACTTGACTGGAGATCAGCTTTTCTTTGAACTACTGCACTGTCCGAAAAAAAAACAATTTCCATTATTTCAGCTGTTTTGAAGACTTTCCAACTGGACTATTAACATTACGCTGGATCTAATTTTGGACTTCATTTTCTCTAAAGAATTATTTTCGCCTTTCAAATTACCTTGAGAGAATCTTCATGCAAGGTGAAATATTATGCGTGTTTGTTTTTATTTTTTTACATATCCAACATTTTTTCCCTTGTTTTTCGTGGCAATTCATGACTATAATAAATCGCGGTTTCACTTAATGCCATAACCAGCAAGTTCTAGCATTGCTACAAAAATAATTTGCTGATTTTTTTTTTTTTTTTGTCTTCTGATGAGAAGAAGAGCATTCTTTGAAACTCCGCGGAATAAGGACTTTGCAAATTGTTTTTGGAGTATTCAGTCGAACAATAAATTTGGATTGTAAATTTTAACTTACAGTTTTAATTTTCTTTCTCTTATAATAAGCTCTACTTTCTACTGCGTATTGAGCTTTTTATTAGGATTAAATTACCTATATATAAATACTGGTATTTATATTAGATTGAAGTGTACCATTACGTATATCAGGTAAACACTACATTCTTTTGATTTCATTACTTGTGTGTGTGTGTGTGTGTGTGTGTGTGTGTGTGTGTGTGTGTGTGTGTGTGTGTGTGTGTTAATAGTTCGACAAGATACACGTAGCGGTCGAAACGTTGTACAAATAACACTCAAGATGAGAACAGTAGCCCGAAGAATCTAAATAATTGATATGAAGTGTTCTGTTCCAAATTCCGTACAGATGCCTGAGTTCAACATAAAGATTCCCTAAATTCAATAAAACCCACCTGGAGAAGATCGGAGGTTACATTGTCTGAAACATTATGAGAATAACATCCTAGATGAAATTCTAAATAATACAAATTATCAATCCTCATCACAAAAATTCTGAAATATCAAGAGGATTCCATTTCCTTGGCCCAAATGAGTTTGGGTGGCATGAAATAGATTAGTGTTCTTCATTTCTTCATTCCTTTCTTGTTGCTGTTAGTAAGATATGAAGTGTAGCCATATGCAGGTTTGTGGCAGCTGGTTAGCATCCTCTGTGCTGTTAATGCTGGCCTTTTGGCGCTTCTTAGATATCATAGACATGGTAATAGACGCAATCATGTGATTGCTTTTTTAGGTGCATATTTCTTTGAAGTGTGTTGAATGTTACTAAAATTGAAGTAACCTGATTATTATGCATGCAACAAAATTGGAGATGTGCATCATGGGAATTTTCCATATACTTTAAATGTTTGTAAATTTCATCTTTTTTATATCAATAAACAGTTAAGTTTGTTTTGGGTGGGGGGTCGCATTTCACACGGAGGTGGCTGATGTTAAATTCATCACTCAGAAAAAATAAAGTAATTTTAAAATTGCCTACTCAAGTTGTACCTAATTAAGTGTTACAAACAAAATATTCAACGCGCGCGAACACACACACACACACACACACACACACACACACACATACACACACATACACACACACAAATTAGAAATTGTTTCTTGATGTAAGCTTTATATAATTAGAAATTTGTAAGTTTTAAAAGCCAAAATAACGCAGATATTTTTCAATAAATATTTATTTATTCCATTTAGTTTCGAAGATATAACATCTTTTTCAGGAATAATAACGTTTTTCTCTATTTTCCTATATCGTCAAAACTAAGTTGATTTTAAATAAATATTTATTAAAAAATTATGTGTTACTTTGGTTCTAAAATTAACACATATGTAACTATATGTTTATGGGAAAAAGATGCTTATTTAATTATATGTCACCCTTTATTTATACCAATCCTTTTATTTATAAACTCGATGTATGCTAAATATTACTACAGAGCACATACAAATAAATGATAAAAAATCTATATTGTAAATTCTAAGATGTTCATCTTCCGGTTTATTTCTTTCAGTAACATTTTGGAATTTGGAATATAGACTTGTTGTTATTTATTTCTATATAAATATATGTATATACACATAACTATAATATATATCTATATATCTTTATCTCTCTCTATATATATATATATTAGCAGTTCTGCCCGGCTTTGCTCGGGCCCTGCATACTGTTCATAACTTTATGTGCATATGTATGTATTAAAAAGTGTGAATATGTACGGTAATGCCTTTCTATATAATAGGCTTCCTTAACTACAATAGAAATAAAGTTGCTAAAGACCGCAGACGTCAATTTTTTTTAAATTTGACCCCAATTTTCACCCCTTAACATTTATTATTTTGGACTCAAATTGAACTAAAATGTTTGACCCATGTCCAAGTAACCTACATCTAAAATTTCAAGTGTTTAGACCCAAAATTGGCAGAGGAGTTTGTTAGAGTCTGCAAAGGTCGACTTTGTAAACTTTAACCTCTTGCCAGCCAAATTTTCACCCCAAAACTGATTAAAACGCTTGCGGCATTTCTGACTACCCTTAATGTAAAATTTCAAATGTTTAGACCCAAAATTGGCTGAATAGTTTGCTAGAGACCGCAAAGGTAAAATCTTTTGAACTTTGACCCCTTGGCAGCCAAATTTTCAGCAAAAAAAAAAAAAACGATTAAAAAAATTGCTCTATGTCTGAATACACTTTATGTACAATTTCAAATGTTTAGACCAAAAATTGGCTGAGTAATTTCGTAGAGACCGCAGACGTCAATTTTTTAAAAACTTGGACACAAATTATGACCCCTTAACATTTATTGTTTTAGGTTCAAATCAAATTATAAAGTTAGATCCATGCCTAAGTAACCTATATCTATAATTTCAAGTGTTTAGACCCAAAATTGGCGGAGGAGTTTGGTAGAGTTCTCAAAGGTCAAATCGTTAAATTTTAACCACTTAGCAGCCAAAATTCTGGCCGAAAACCGATCAAAAAGATTTCCCAAATCTCAATACCTCTTATATCAAATCTCGAGTCTGTAAACCGAAAATTAGCTAAGTTATTTGGTAGGGAAATGTATACAGACAGACAGACACACAGACAGACACACACAGAGACATTTTCACTTATATATATATATATATATATATATATATATATATATATATATATATATATATTAACAATTAGTTTATACTTACAGATACCAGTGTTTGATGCTTGCGCAATCATCAGTATAAGAAGAGATAACTACTGCTAATCGGAAATTTTAACTCAATTACAAAGTCGCCGTTCACGTCATAGGCTAGTATTCTACCTCAAGGCCACTGGTAATTAACGCAAAAAAAGAGAGAAATAAAGTGCCGATAAATACCAAATCGGTGGACATATATAGTAAACAGTCATAAAGTATTCAATGATTGGAAGTCAGCATATTGCATTTGTGCTAAAAGGGACCACTTTTTTCTTTATTTTCTAAAGAAGGCTCAACTTTAATTTCTTAAACTAGAACATTTTTAACTAAATATTAAACAATTATTTTTACACCTACAGACACTAGTATTTCATGAATACGCAATCACCAGTGTAGTAGGTGATAAATAAATGGAAATTGATACACAATATAAGCGTTATGTAATTTGAGATTTGCAAGTTTTAAAAGTCAAAATCATGCAGAATATTTCTTTTAAATAAATATCTACTTATTCAACTTTGTTTTAAAGAATAACATCTTCTTTGTGAATAGTAACATTTTATTTTATTTTATATATCGCTATACCGTCGAAACTAAGTGGATTTTATATTTATATATATATATATATATATATATATATATATATATAACTACTTCATTTACTCACATAAAATTAATATACGAAAGTATAGATTTATGCGTAAAAAAACCCACTAACCTAGTTTTAAAACAGATCCTTTGTTCGATAAAATGCATGCCCATTGGCTGATAGGAAGGGGCGCGGGGGATATTAGAAAGCTGATTGGCTAGCTAAATCCTCAATAGAAGAGGATCATATAAAAACGATAAACAACCACAGAATTTGCGCATAAGCCTGAGGAATCCTAGAGTGGATGAAACGCTGAATATTCAGTGTAGCTTAATCGCCATATATATTTTATAAATTACTATATATATATATATATATATATATATATATATATATATATATATAAGGTAAAATTAAAAGCCAAGAACAATGCGAGATTTTTTTTTTATATATAGAGTAAAATTAAATGAAAACAAAAGAAATAAATTTCTTTTTTTTGTTGTTTGTTTTTTCTTTTTCACACAAATTTTAACTCTAAACAACAGTCATTTTTTTTTTTTTTCTGTTGTATTCAATGGTGTTATAAATCTCAATATATTTCAGACCTATTAGTCCTTTTTCAAGAGAAGACAGCGGAAGAGTGTTCAAAATTGGAAAAGCAGCCGCAGAGTTTGCCACGTGATACCGCGAAATATAGAACAAAAAATGACGTTAGGAGAACGTTAAAATAAATCAGTTGGTGTTTGAAATACTTGTTGCGTTTGTGAATCAAGGGAGATGACTATTCAAGCAAGGGTTTTTTTTGTTTGTTTTTTTTTATTATTATTTTAATTATTGTTTTTCTTATGTTTTAAACTTATATTATAAAAGCGGAGCTCAATTCCAGTCTATTGTTTAGTGTGGGAGTATTTTTTGAAATAATTAAAGATTCGAGGATACGAAGTTGACCTACGTTTCTTGAAGAAGCAAGAATGTTGATGTGAAAATCTGGTTCTGAATTAATGCAAGTGCGAATATGTTTATAGAACGATGAAGCAGTAGTGTTTAAGTGCTCTTTAATGCGGTGGTGAAGCAATCTGGTAGTGCTTCCGATGTAAGATGCACTGCATTTAGCGCATTGTAGGTCGTAAACAACGTGGTTCTTAAAGCATAAACCTGTGTGTGATATTGGGCAATTAGAGAGTGAACAAGGGGAAGGTGTATGCGATGGATGTTTTTGGTTGAGCTGTTGTCTTAAAGTAGATCCAGTGTGGATGAGTTGAATGTTGAGTCCCTCGCTGCGGATGGCTTTTCGGATTGAAGATGAGATTTTGTCACTGAGGAAGGGTAGTTTTAGAAAACAATTGTTAGAGAAGGGTCGGGTGTTGCGTTTTTTCTTTTTAAGTGAGGATAGGATCGTATTAGGGTAGCCGTTTAGTGAGAGGGTCTGTAGGAAATTGTTAGTGTGTGTATGTTTGTCAGAGATGTTAGTGCATTTGTCTTGTATGCGTGAGATTTCGGCATGTGCGTAGTTTAGTTTGTCCTTGAGAGGTAGTGCAGATTTGAAATGTACGAAGAGGCGTTTGCTGGCGGGTTTTCTGTAGAATTCAGTGCATATGGCACCATTTTTTTTTATTTGTATTTTAAAATCAAGTAGAGAAAGAGATTCAGAAGAGTCTGGGTGTTCCATAGTAAATTTTAAGTTTGGGTCAGCGTTATTGAATTTGTGGAAAATGTTAATAGCTTCTTCGCAGGAGTATGTGATAATTAAAATGTCATCGATATATCTAGTAAAAAGGAGATAAGAGTAGCAGGTACTAAGGGTGTGTCTTTCGAGTTTGTCCATATAAGTAATGGCAAGAATACCGGATAGACTAGAGCCCATGGGTAGTCCAGATACTTGTTTGAACGTGTTTTGTAGGAAAGTAAAGTAAGTGTTGTCTACTATAATACGGAGGAGTTGTAAGAGATCTCCTGGAGTAATTCCGAAGCATTGTGGGTTTTTAGATGCTATAATGTCTGCCATGAGATTGATGGCTGGATGTGCAGGAATGGAGGTGTATAAAGAAACGACGTCTAGGCTAAATGGGTATCTGTATAGTTTGAGTAGATGGTGTGGTAGATCGTTGAGTCTGTTAATTACTTGGTTGGAACTACTAACATGGGCTGGGAAGGTAGAGAGTAGAGGTTTAAGTAGGCGGGATATTAACCAAGAGATTTTATAAAGGGGACCGTTAACGCTTGAAACAATGGATCTGATCTGTGTGTGTGTGCTATTTTTGTGGGTTTTAATAAGGTGATAAAAGGTAGGTAATTCGCTGTATTTAGTAATAAAATTTAGTCTGTGTTGTTTTGGGAGATTTCTTTTAAAACAAATTTGAGACCATGTCTTGTTAATGTTGTTCTCAATACGAGCAGCAGTGATATTATGTGCTGGGGTGTAAAGGTCGGTATTGGAAAGATGCTCTATAGCAAGGTTGTTATAAGATTCCTGTGATATAACGCAAAATTCTCTGCCCTTATCAGAGGGTAAGTAAACTAAATCTTTGTCTTTAAGGGATTTAAGGGTGAGGTATTGGTTCCTGGTAAGATTGGGGGTAATATGGTGTTGTTCGCGTTCAAGTATTCTGAAGATTTTATGCTTTAACCTTGAAAGTTTTAGATCTAGTGGAATATTATTAGGAGGTGGGTATAAAGGGTGATCAAGCTGAAAAACAGGAAAAGAGGTGTTGTGATTACCTGAGAGGTTGAGGGGGGTGTCATTGTTATCGTGCGGGGCGAAAGCGTGCAGCCATCCGTCAGTTTCATTGAAAACTTCAATGAAACTGACGGATAAAGCTAAACTCAACATAGAAACGCAGTTCTGCAGAACTACTTACCACAGGTTTGTATATATATATATATATATATATATATATATATATATATATATATATACATATAAATTCAGGTTTGAGATGTTCAAAAGTAGGGACTAATGAATACAACGAGGTTGTTAGATAGTGCTCGATAACAAGTGCAAAATATTGATTTGAGGATAAACAGTTACATTTGGTCGCTACAAACAGCCATCTGTTTCAGTCAATGAGACTTCGTCAGGCGACCCTGAATCATTCGATGCCATAGAAAAAAAGAAAGACTGAGCTCTTCAAAAAAAAAAAACTGTAAAAGTTGCTAGCTCTCTAAAAAGGAAGGATAAAAATGGAGAAATCGCATTTCAACTTTTTGGGAAAATTGTTCCAAAATTACTACAGCTGAATTTGTAGACAATATAAATTTGAAATGATTAAAGTGGGTCGTATTTTACCAGAACAGTGGATTGTGTTAATGGGGAGGGGAGTTAAACTAGCCTGTCTATAGGCTAATTTTTGCGTGTTGAAAATATTTTTGCTTGTACAAAAAGAAATAGAGAGAAAAACAAAAAAACTATCTCTATGATGAAGAAGAAAACGTTAAGCGTTTATAGACTCATATATACATATTCACAACGAGACATATATTCATATACATAATATACAAATGTATGTATATATATATATGTATATATATATATATATATATATATACATATATGTGTATGTGGTGTGTGTATATATATATATATATATATATATATGTATGTATATATATATATACATACACACACATACATAAACGTACACGCACGGACAGGCACATAAACAAACATACGTACAGAAATGCTAACATACATACATATGTATACATACATATGTATGTATGTTAACAAAGTTAAGAAATGATTTTGTTTATAATTTGACAGTATTCAACAAAATTTAACATTTGGTAAACATGGCTTCTCGGCATCGTCGACCACATGATCTAATTAATTTCTGGCCAAAATCACCAGTAATTTCTTCTCATTCGTCTTTCAATAATTTATATAGATGATCCTGGTTTTTCGGCTTTTTTTTTACTGAGCTCTTTCTCCAATTATCTTCAAAACATTTTCAATTAGATCCAGGTTGGGGTTCTCGGTTGGCCGCTTCATTTTCTCTCCAATGATGTCCAGTGAATGATGTCACCAGATTTGCCCTCTTTACGTCTCGGTTGGTCACGGGGACTGGGCTGCTTCTTCGATGAGGATTTTAGTTAATGAAGGGATCCAATTGATCAGGTTGCTACTCTCCCTATGTTGCTTTTGATAGAGTGTGCAATCCATTGAGCCTTGATCTTCCAAGTTAGCATCACTGGAAAGTAGAGGCCATTTCAAGCCAAAAGAAGAAAAGAATAATAAGTCGATAACTGGACTTGTTGAATAAATAAAAAAAAAAAAACAGGATAATTATTCACTGAAAGTTACAAAACTTTGATCGTTCAGAAGTTTCTGACTCAAGATGCAAATGCTCAGCGACTGGCAACTTCTATTAATAAAGTCGGGACAGTCAACCCTAAATCTGGGGGCTTGTTTCTTCAGCGTGGATTCTATGGTTTGGAGTTGAATGAAACTTAGGTGACAAAATTTTTTCTGAATGGTGTGGGTCCCCTGTGGCGGTCAGGCAGAGTGTGTCCTTGTGCCTACTTTTGCCTTTCATTATGTTGAGAATCAGGTTGGCTTGACCCTGCCTCCCACTCAACAGAATTTTGTTTCACAATTCTCAGTAAACTAATCTCAGGCAGTTTTTTGTAATTCTCAAGCTCTGAAGAAATTTTCCTTTTCTTCTTCTTCCACAAACCCATATATCTGACTGCCACTCTCAACAGGAGGGTCCCATTACCTTCACCCTCTGATAGGTCTCTAACTGTCACCATTACTCAAGTGGGAGGGTCTCTCCTCTTGAACTTCATTTGCATAATCAAGGGTTTTCCCAAATGCCATTTTGTATAAGTATAAAAAATAAGAAAATTGGTTATCTTGTGGATAACTGATTTACTTATTTTATCTTTCTCTCCAAGGTCCGAACAACAATTAATGTCCACTTAAATTACTATCCTCTATCTTGTTTTTCCTATCCAAGGAAACTCATAACATCTGACCTGTATTTCGGGTGACCCTCAAACAAATTCGATCACCCCCAAGGAATTAGGTTAACTGTTTTTTATAACAAGGGTGACATTGAGATGGGACTTGCCAAATTGCCACATGGCTATTTCTAACATTTTGGGGGACATTTTCTAATTCAAGACGCCAGCTTTTTCAGTTAGTGTGTTTTTAATGGATGTTGGGTGCCATCCCAATTATCAGGGAAGAAAACAGATTTCTTCTTTATCAATTTATTATATTCACAAATAATTGTGTGTGTATTAAATCAATATCATAATCTTTCTTAACAATACTCTTTCTTTCAATCATCATTATCATCATCATCACCACCACCACCACCACTTTCATTATTATCACCATCATCACGATTGCTACATCCAACAACACTGTCACAAGGGCAGTTCCTTCTTCTTCAAATAAAGTCAGGAGTTTCTGAGCCTTGTGTCAAGGCGTATTTTTTACTACTATATTTTGGGTTTAAATTTTTTATAGTATATAATAACGTTAATCTTATTGTTGTCAGAGGTGGAAATATATCTATAGATAATACTTTTTATGGCCTTTTTTTATCATGGAGTTCACCACTTATCAAGACCCAAAGGCCACTCGGGGATAAAGGTTATTGTGTGTACAGTAATCTATGGGATAGTGTAGTAATAGTATTGGAGAATTGATAAAGTGTCATTACTTAAGGGGGCGGTTCATCAGGAATTTGTTTGTGTTGGACTTGAAGACATCCAGGTTGAAGTCAGGAGGGAAACAGGCAAGTGGAACAGAGTTCCACAGGCATGCAGTTCTAAGAAAGAAGCTTTGTTCATGGAATCTACATTTTGATTTAGGCACAGATAAGGAATGGGGAAAATTATTGACGGTGGTTTTTGAAAAAGATTGGCGAGGGGGACCAGAAAATGGAGCTCAGACGAGCACTTGCCATGGAAATAACGATAGAACAAAGATAGGCTCACTACGTCTCTTCTGTGGGAGAGAGGTTGCAGGGAAGAGAAAAGGGCATCCCCCACTAAGCCACGAAGTTTATTTTGTACTTTGTCAAGGCAGGATAAGCTGTTTTTAGCAGCTCCTGCCCATATGTGGCAACAGTACTCCATCCTTGGACGTTCTTGGCTTTTATATAGATAGAGAATTGCATCATTTGTGAGATATCTTCTGGAGTGGTAGAAGGATCCCACCATTTTCCCAGCGACCTTGGCCACAGACTTGATGTATGTATTCCATTTAAGATCAGGAGTAAAAGTCAAACCCAGAAGCTTATCAAAACATGGGGCCTCCCCTACACGAGAGCCATTCATTTCAATTGATGCCAGAAGGGGATCAGAGCGTTTATGATGTAAAGATAGGAGCTTGGTCTTAGATGCATCAAAGGTAACCAGCCACCTCTTCCCCCACTGTACCATGCGCTCAAGATCAGAGGAGAGAGAATCAGAGAGAACATCATCATTTACGGCCTTTGATGTGTTGCCATAGGTAGTCGTGTCATCAGCATAGATGTCAACGAAAGATCTTAGTATGTGTTTTGGGAGATCATTGATGTAGATCAGGAAGAGAGTTGAGCCCAGTATGGACCCCTGAGGGACTCCAGCATTAATACTGTGGGCCTCTGATTTCTGCCCATCAACCACTACTCTTATGAGCCTATCAGAGAGAAATGATTTAATGATCGAGAAACACATTTCCAGTTATACCGTAGCTGGAAATCTTGTGTAGTCGGCCTTTATGCCAAACCTTATCGAAGGCCTTTGATATGTCAAGAGCAATTGCCCTAGAAATGAAGCCTTTGTTGAGAAATTCGCTAATCCTATGAGATATAACCCTTAGCACATCTGCTGTAGATCTAGCAGAATGGAAACGATATTGCGTGTCGCTAGGAGGACTATTTCTGCTGAGGTGGTTGACTACTTCTCTATTTATTGTGGATTCCAGCAACTTACTCATGACACACAGGAGACTTATTGGTCTGTACTGAGAGGCCTTTTCTTCTAATTTAAAACCCGGTTGCATTTGGTGCAGTAGAATAGGTTAATGGCATTAGGATTTTGCTGTTGTAGGATATTACTATTTGTGGTGGTATCTTTTAAGTTATGGAGTATTTATTTTATTTACTGGTTGACAATATAGTTTGAAAATCCGTTATTGATAAGTGCTTGCTTGATATTTTCTGGTTTGAGAAGAAGTGTATTTTTATCGTATGAGATGAGGTTGGCGCGGTTAAGAAAGTTTTTGATGATGGCTATTTTGTAATGGTGAGGGCATTCGCTCTTAAAATTCAGAAGACAAGAATTTAGGCTGGTGAGTTTTTGTAGTTGGAGGTGATGAATATGCTGTTGAGAGTATCTATGAGAACGTTGAGGAAATGAGGAAAGGAATTTAGTTCTATGGTGAATTTTAGTATGGAGTTATCTTGGAAAAGGTTCTTAAGTGTTAGTATTTATTCGTTATTTTCGGCTAGAATGAGTATGTCATCAACATACTGTACATATACACTGGGAACACAGCTTGCATGCATTCCCCGCTGATACTATGCATAAAAACCTCCCAACCCTTCTTACAAATATCAGCTTTATCAAAACATCTGTTCTGATTCAATATATTTCTCATTCCATGAAATTTCCACAGGTCCTGCTTGTATAAATATGATATAGCACAGTCTGTAATGTTTTAAGTATTAATAAAATGAAGTCTTATGTCATTTTTTGGTGATTATTACTGTTCTTAGTAACAACAAAAATATTAAAAGCAATTTTAAAGTAAAATGTAATAAATATTATGTAGGCCGTCACATAATCGATCTAAATAAAACAGTAGATGTATGTATGTTTGTGTCTGTGTGAAAACATTTAACCGATAAACTCTTAAACTATTGGTCACATAACAGGAAATAGTAATCATACACTAACGATGGTTTATAACAAGCAAAGTCTTTATATAGATGCATGAATAGCGCATACATGTATATACAGACAAGTTGAAATGCAAAATGTTTATTTCAACTTTCCAACATGTTTCTATTACTTTTGTGCATGCGCAAATTCATTCAAAGCTTGAAGTTGTTTAATTTTAAATATTTCTTACCTGTCTGTCGATAGCTCAAATGGTAGAGAACACGGTTGGAATACTAAATGTTTTGATTCTAGCTGATGGCATCCAAGTCATTTTGTTTAACTTTTGATTAGTTGGTTGTTTTTGTTTTATGACATATCACCCTTTTCAGGTTATTTAATGCCGAATCCAGTGATTTTGAAGAAAAATTGTTTAATAGAATATAGCTGGGTTTTTTTCAAGTCGGTTTCTATTTAAGCCATAGTTGGGACTCTAACAGATACTACCACTCCGGGTCAGAGTGGACCTGGGAGCAATGGCAATTAAGGGGTGACTCCACACTCCCCAAAGCCCACAAGCTTGGGCCTCACCATCGGATATAGTTTAAGGCCATATCCAGGACCTTAACTTTTAAAATCAGTACTATATATATATATATATGATGATGATGATGATTGCAACATCTTGTCAGACGAGTGCCACTCCCTCAGACACTTAAATTCCATGAGCCCAAATGCCAGAGGGAGTATCTATACAAAGATGATGTTACAGAGTCTTAGCTGTGTACGACAGCTAAGTCTCTCTCTCGGTTCAAAATGTTGAGATCCAGCAACAAGCAAGAGCAAGATAGCCAGCAGCAAATTAAACTGCATACCAGCTTAATGCGGGTATTTTATGGTTTTTTAAATCAGAGATTTGCTTCTCCTAGAAAGGTTGCCTTCACCACGCTTTACGGGAGCCCTCTCCATCCCAACACACACACATATATATACACACAAATATACAAGGTGCTAGTTGGCCGTTGACCCAGAAAAAGGGTTCATTTGCCCTTTGAAAGGTCTTGCTTTTAATCCTTCAGGAAGACTAGCCGCCCTCCTCACCAAACAAGTCTGGTGGGGGAACCAGTTTAGTCGCCGGTGACCCGACCATGAGGCAGGTAGTAGTGGGTTACATGGTACCAGTAGCATATGACATGACCTGATATATATATAAATGTATGTGTTAGTGTTCAAATAAACACCACAAGCTTGATCATTAATGTTAAAATTAATACCAAATCAAAATAAATGTTGAAGCTTTAAAAGCTAACTTTGAAAATCGAGGGTGTAAATTCTTTTGCTATTTCTAGCAGAGATTATTTAAAAAGATTGTGGATAAATAAAGCTTATGTACAACGGAAACATGTTCGATAAAGGAAGTAAAATAAAATACATTACAGACGTAATTTTGAATCTTGCTAGAGTAACAGACGCGGAATCTTTGTAATTTTCTACTATTGAAAGAACTATCAGGTCGGATTGAGTATTTAATGGAGGAAATTAATTAAAAGTTCATTTTTTTTAATCAAAAACCACAAACTGAAGGTCTCTGCAATTCACTGGCCAGTCAGAATCAACTACGATTGGTCAGGATCTTTGTTATTTGGATCCACATTGGAAAATGCGACGTTATAACTTTACCTGCTTTTCCAGAGAACTATATCAAATTATTATTATTTGTAAAACGCTTGGATGTATGGTAACAATATAAAAGTAAATCAAATAATTACTGTCAAAGCCATGTTATTATTAATTTGATTTCTATACAGAAATGATAATACGTTATTTATTAGAAATAATCCCCAAGTGGTAAGTATTTGTTCAATAAAAATCGGCGTGGTAAAAAAGCTACTTCTAATTTAAACTTAACAAGTCGTGGTTTAATTAATGAATTCTGTAAAATAAAAAATAATAATATTTTTTTTATAATATTGTCTTAGATTCACAGAAAACAAAAACGTGTTCGTGTTAAGTTCAAAATCAGTAATATGAGTGTGTGTAGCAAAAAAAAAAAAAAAAAGACATATAGTATCATTCTCAATAATAGGGGACTTGAGTAGTTCTAAACACAAAGATCCAGGCCACCAGACATTAATGATCACCCGCTTCCTGACCAGAGAGCATTTTAAGGACATATAAGCGATTTGTTCTAAAAGGAGATAAATATATGGCCACTTCTTGATACAGGATTGACTTTATGTAATCGCTTACAAAAAGTAGAATGTTATTAGTGCAGAGTAAGGGTGAATTAGCATAGGATACAAGACTACAATAATACCAACTTTATTTTATTGTGGTTGTAAACTCTAAAAAATAAAAGGGAAGAGTATTATACATAACGTATTCACACATAAAAAAAATCTCATTAAAACAAATTTTATATGCTATTTATTCATAAATATAATCCTCCATTTCATAATAAAAATCATTGTGTACTTATATATATATATATATATATATATATATTCATCCCATCACACACACATATATCTACTCATATATAACAGGCATTTTGTCTGTGTGTATGTCTAAGTTCGTTCCCTATGGATTCCAAAACGACTGGGCCGACTTTTAATTTCACACAGATGTACTTTATGTATCTAGGGGTGTTCTTAGATAGGTTTTGTATCGGAATAATTAAAAAAATCTGATTAAAGAAGGAACAGTCCGATTTTGATCAAAGTTAACTCCCTTATACAGCCTAAAATCAAGTACATTTGAGAAGTTTTATCATCACACAAGCAGAAGGGCCTAGCATATAAAAATCAACAGTGGGTTCTTTGATAAAAGTAGACTTAGCAAAAATTCTCGCGATAAAAATGTATTTAAGAAATTAAGCAACTTCTATAACACAGCTCTAAAAAGTAGTGGATACCATAATATCGAACTCAAATACAAACAACAGAACACTAATAGTTATAATAATAAGACTAAAACAGGCGAATAATAATTATAATTTGGTATATGACGCACTATAACCAAATGGAAAAACCAAACTCAGTAAAAAAAATTCTTAAATCTTATGGAAACCATTTACTTGTAAAAAACCACAAAATCTTTAAAAAAAATAAAAAATAAAAAAAACAATCTAAAACTGCCCCATAGTTGATGCGAAAACTTAGAGATGATAATTAAAGCACGTAGTAACATTAAATGGAAGCAATAAAAAAGAAAATAACAAAATTCATTTTTTAAATGTAACCAACATAACAGAAAACAAAAATAACACAAAGAACAAAAAATATAATTACTAGAAATATTAATGATGCAAATCCTAATACAAATAAAAACAATGAGCAAAAAATTGTAACTGTAGAATTCCAGTACTCTGTCGGCAACAAAATACATGCATCGTTTAACAAAGGCATGGTCAAAAAATGGAAGAAAAACCAAGTTTTTTTTTGTTGTTTTTTTAACAAATTAAAATCCATTATTCTTGGGCAACTTTTTATCTAGAAAGATAAAAGTCTGAATTTTATCATATGAAAAGCAGAATAAAATTTTTTCTACTATTTTTAATGGAATTTAAAATTAAAAATAAAAAAAAATAAAACACCATTCACCGCCATTTTTGTATCGATGGATAACACATTTATATATTTTTAAAAAAAGCTTTTGAATCAATTAATTTTTGTTTTTGTCTAAATAAGATTTTGAATGATTTGCCCTAAGAATCTGCAAAAAAATATTATAAAATAAGTACTTGAATCTCAAATAATTTCATCTTTTATCTTAGTCTATAGATTTCGCATGGTGAAATTTAAAAAAATTAAAATTTAATGATAGTTTAGAAGAACCTCCGGTAGCCTTTACATGATTAAATGAAGTCATTTAGTCCTGTACATGTTTTGACGATTAAGTGAAGAATCAACTTTATAAGGATTTAATTCTTTTTTAATAAGTGATACATATTTCTTGCCGACATAAGTTAAGCAACGATGAGGCTGGCCAGTACCAGATTGATGACCATTTTGCGAAGTCTAGGCATCATATGCGTTATAGACAACTCCTGCATCTAGTATCACGCTTGGTCGTCTTGACCCTGTCTTGCCATCAGGACCAAGTGTTTCTGGACAAGAGAGTGTGGTAGATGTAAGTCCCCCGCACTTTAAACTAAGTCAAGCGAAAGTCACAGCAAAAAAAGAAAAGGGGAAGATAAAAAGTGTTTGTAAATGCAAATAACCGTTTGTAGGCGTTATGGTCTACCTTAGATTAAGTAATATCACGTAACGACAAATGGCCGAAAGAAATTATCGTATTTTTAGCAAAATGCATAATCATTTATCGATTTTTGTTTCTTTTTTGGTATCGATTCTTTAAAGCATTTCCTATTTAATGGTGTATTAGCAATATTGGGTCCACTAAAAGAAAATTATTAATTTATATTTCAAAGATTTAAAAGTAATGTTTTTCGTAAAAATAACATATACATACATATATATATATATATATATATATATATATATATATATATATATATATATATATATATATATATTGCTAATTTGATAAAATAATTGTTATTAACCTATTCAACGAATCTCATGCAATGGATTAAAAATTAAACACATTCAAAATTCAGATTTTCAACCTTAAAATCCGATAGTGCGCAGTTCTTTTTGTTTGTTTTTATCTACAATCCTCACCATCCCCATAATAATATATTTTGTTCAGTTTCAGCTAGCTATTTTAAGCATATTTGTAACCACAAATAAAGAAGGTGGGTTGTAGGCAAATATATATATATATATATATATATATATATATATATATATATATATATATATATATGTGTGTGTGTGTGTATATATCGATTATGAAAAAAGGGCACCTTTATAAAGTTCATTCTTCATTTAATAATCGGTGGAAATTTCGTATTGATTGAATAATGACTTGAGTTTTGGTAGATTTTTAAAGAGGGTCTCTGTCAAAAAATATTTACTTCCTCCTTCCGTTTTGACCGTGCCGAATTTAACAAGCCACAATTTTTGCTAAAGAAAATCTGAATAATAAAACATATTACGTAAAAATGATCTCTTTGGATTTTAAAAGCAGATATTACGACCACAGAAGTACACCCAAAAATGAAATACGGCTAATAAAAACAGCATTAGCGAACTACTATTCGAACTCAATGAAAGTGGACGATCACCAACAGTAGAGTGGCAAATATAACAGCAAGCCAACACATGTAGAATCTTAGACGACCCATATAGATTATGTTTGGATGAGAAATTAACTATTCTAAACTATAAAGAACACCCAAATTTATTAAACTGCAGGACTGAATTCGCAAATGTATGTATACACAGAAAAACATTTACCTTCGGATAACAACACAAGGAAAGAAAAAACTTGAATAAATAATAATAATTATTATTATTACAGCAACAAAAAAAAATGATAATCATAATTATAATAATACTTAATAATACTTAATAAATAAACAGATACATAAACAAATAGATTATTATCTAGTATAATAAAAGGTAATTTTATAAAATATAAGTGAAAAACATCCAGATTAAAATTAGGTAAGTTCCTGACACAAAGAAAAGCGAAACCCGATCCTCACCAAAAAAGAACAAAAAAACAGGTAAATTAGAGGTCAAATGAACCTTTGCTTGATAAATGCATGGCGATTCGCTGGGTGAATTAGAGGTCAAATGAACCTTTGCTTGATAAATGCATGGCGATTCGCTGGGTGAGTGAATAACAAAGAATCTGATTGGCTGACTAGCAAACCCAGTAACATGGGGATATATAAAATCACAAAGCAACATCAATTCCATGCAATAGCCTGACAAATCCCCATGTAGATGAAATGCGAAAAATTCTGTGTAGCTTAACTGCATCATTTATATATATATATATATATATATATATATATATATATATATATATATGGAGAGAGAGAGGGGGGAGAGAGAGAGTATCAATAAAATAAGGAAACAACAAATTATAAGTATATACTGATGTATATAGATTTATTCGTTTATTCAATAAGAATGATACATCAGTTAGTGTTGTAGGATAAGTAAAACTCTTTATACCATGATATTTAGAAGCCTAATGCTTCTCGTCAGAAGAAGAGAGAAGATGCTAAGTAACATAATAGGAATGCAACGTCTATATCACAGAGATTAGTGTTCCTATTTCATGCCCAAACAGTGTCAATATTTTATCTTTCACTGCATAATTTATTTTGCTACTAATGTAACTATCGCTAGTCGTTGCATCCCTATTACGTTACCTAGCATCTTCTCTCCTCTTCTGATGAGAAGCATTAAGCTTCGAAATATCATGGTATAAAGAGGTTTACTTATCCTACAACACTAATTGATGTATCATCTTTATTGAATAAATGAATAAATCTATATACATTAGTGTATTGGTCCGCTATGTAAGCACCAAAACAATTTGTTGAACTTTGCATTATCCCCATAAGTCTCCTCTGAAGAATCTATCTTATTCTTGTAACCCCCCCCCCGATATATATATATATATATATATATATATATATATATATATATATATATATATATATATATATATATATATACTAGCTGGACGCCTGGCGTTGCTCGGTCGTATAATACATTTAAACATGATATTTTAATTTATATAGATTGCATATGTACATATGTATTATTAAAGAATTAATCCGCTATTGAATATTATATAGTAAGACGAATGATTTATCTGGTGGACTAATTTGCGAAAAAAATTTTAAATAATAATGATAATGTCGTTCATCAAATTCCATCTTTTTTTTGTTTACAATATCACCTCCGCTGATATTTGGACTTTTTTTTATTTGGACGGTTTTAAAAGTAGTCTTTCTTCTGTTATAGATAAATAAGAATTTTTACAAGGGAATATTTTATGTTACACCGGCCAAGGTTACACCGGTGTAACATAAAATATTCCCCGCTAAAAATTCTTTTTCTATCTATAAGAGAAGAAAAAACTATTTTTAAGATTGGATTTTTTCGATTTTCGCTACTTATCGGATTAATTTCGTTACAAAACATATCTAAGAACACTGCCAGAAATATAAATCAGTTTTGTGTGAAATTTGCAAAAGATAGCCTCAGCCGTTTCAGAACAGGCAGATATTTTATCCATTAATAAGCGATTTCACTTACCAAAGTGCTTACCCTATAAAAATGGAGCACGGGGATTGTTCCAAAAGTAAAGCCTCCTATTTTTTAGTTAAAATAGCTAAAGCATTATCAAGATGCGAGTGGTAACATTAAAATGAGCGATTTTTTGTGCTCCAGAATTTATTTTTCTACATAGTCACCATCATTCTCAATGAACTTTTACCAGGAATTCAATGTTTGGCTTTTGACACAGATCCATGACAGAGGTTGTTTCCTTATAGTCTAACACTGTTAATATCTACAACAAAGAGATGAAGTTTTCAGGTCATGAATACTAAGCTCAGTCATCATAACAATGCAATTTTCAATCTTCTCTGATCCATTCGGGCGGAATAAAAAATGGAAGTCATTACTTTTGGAACATCCCTTAATATATTGGCAAAATTTAGGAAAATTGCCCTGTTTTCTTTCTGTGTGTCCAATTTAAAATGAAGATCTTAATTATGTGAGTGTAGGGGTTGCAGTGGATCAGTGGCCTTTGTAATTTATTATATGCAGGAGGGTTAAAGCTGTTATTAACAAAACTGAGTTGCGTCGTTTAAATGAGTCGAAAATACATCCTCGACAATCAGTCCAACAGAGACTGAGTCATTTTTGGGGTGTTTTTGTTGTTTTTTTCTGCTGCTTTTATCCGGCTGTGGTATGGTTATATGCATTTCTAGGAGGTCTACCTTCTCAGGCTTTACTTTCTCTCTTTGAGGAAGTTGTTGGTTTATTGCTAACCGTCTGAGACGCTTCTACTGACGGGGTTGCTTAGGTATTTTTCATAGGTCATACTGAACACTACACCATTAGCAAAATTCACAGCTTACAACTTCCATCAGACTAAGGTTCTGTAAAAGGTCAGAGTTAAAGAACAGTCCATATTTACTTACCTTCCTACAAGAACAAAGTTATGCACAAAGTCAATTTTAATGTAGGAAAAATTAAGCTCCCCAAAAAGGGTCACTTTGGATTGAGATAAAAATAAAAATTGCCTCAGTCTAGAAGGACTCCTCCCCCTTCACTGACAGAACAGAAAAGGTGCAGTACAGTACTGGAAGAAATGCTACACTTTTTTAATAGCCCAAAGGTCAAAACCCTTTTGGCTAGAATCAAAGTGTAGTATTTGTTCTGATGCCACAAATAGTCTATTCTGTCCTTGGTCAGTGAATGAGAAATCCTTCTGGACTGAGGCAATTTTATTTTTGTTCCAATCCAGAGTGCTTGTTTTTCAGGAGCTGGATTTCCCCACATTAAAATCTGACCTTGTGTCTAACTCTGCACTCATGGAGAGACAAGTAAATAGAAACATGTTCTATTCTTAGTCAGGGAAGAGTAGTTCACTTTAACTAAAATAATTTCGACTTTTGTTCCAATTTTAAAGCCTCCCTTTTTTATTAGCTCCATAAAAAAAAAAAAAAAACAATTCATCAAACTTTGCCCTTGTCAAGTAAATAAGGACTTCCTTTTTTATTCTTTTTTTTTTAAATTTTCTTATCATTTTGTTTTTGCTGGGGATAGGGCACCCTACCGGATGCTAGACATTCACCCGCTACTTCAGACATTCCAACCGAGAGATCTTTTTAAGATTCTAACCGTCCCTTTAAATGCAATTGTTTGAGTCGCTCTTGCATTTGATTCACCTTGCATACGTGATGAGCAGAACAAAATAAATTTCTCACCTTTTGTATGACACCCATGTCTCTATCGGATTCCTCGTGTAGAAGGCCTTTTCCTGACATGCTTACATAATTGAAATAAAAAGAGGTGCGAGAAAATGGGGATTCCTGTGAAGATCTTAAAAGCATTTCAACCTGGCACTGACCTAGCTTCATAATGTGTAGAAAGATCAGGTCAAGTCGCTACATGCATCGTACACTTTACTCCTCTTTTCGGTGGGGGCTTCAGTGCAGTTCGTCCGCATATTCAGCATTCACTGTAGTCATTATCAGCCCCTCGAAATTCATAAGTAGAAAAATAAACAAATAAATAAATAGATTATTATTATTATTATTATTATTATTATTATTATTATTATTATTATTATTATTATTATTAACAACAACAACAACAACAACAGTAATAATAATAATAAAATTCTTTGAGATATGGAAGCAGAAACGGATGAACTTATCCAAGCAAGGAGATTCGACGCCATAATAATTAGCAAGGAGAGAAGAAATTGCCCAATTGTAGATTTTTCCGTCCCAGCAAACCACGAGGTGAAAATCATTTAGACAGAAAAAAAAGTAGCAAATACATGGAACTTACCAGAGAACATGAAAGGAATATAAAACACGAAGAAAGACAATACACTACCAATAATTATAGGAACACTAGGAACTTGAAAAAAAGATTAGAAGAAATTGGAATCAAAGGGAAGACTGAAACTAAACAACAGACGGTAATACTGGAAACAGTTGAAATCTTAAGGGAAACACTTGAATGCAGAAACTAACCCATATAAACTACAAACACTAACCAGCTACATGGAAACTGTAACAGAAGCCAAATAAAAAGATGGAATGAACACTACATGAACCCAAGGGAACTTATAAACTGTGTCTGTCCCCCCCCACCACCACCACAAGGCATTAGCCTCAGCTAATACTACACAAAATAGGTGTGGATCAAGAAGAATGAAAAAAAACAAGGACGAAGAGCACTAAGTAGACCTTCACTGAAAAATACTGAGGCCTTGAGAAAGCTTATTGCCATCCGAACCAGTGAAAACCAATGGTCACTGCGAGCAATAAATCAATGGTAAGCTACTGTTACGATAACAGAAAATCATTTTTAATTGTCATTGGAAATTTGGAGAGACTTTTTATCATTTGGACTCCAGGGAACACCACCGATTATTGTCAGTGATCAATAGGGCTATGATAACAGAATATTCTTTTTACTGTTTTGACTCTCGAGTATATATCCGACACAACTTAGACACAGTTAATCAGCCGAGAACCACATCACTCTATATAAAAGCATAAAAGATATCAACGGATACATACTCGAGAGTCAAAACAATGAAAAGAATATATTGTTGTCCTAGCCCTAGTGATCAATCACTTATGATGACCTGTATGAGAACTCCTAGTGAAAAGGAGGAGGAGGAGGATGGGGAGGAAAAAGAAAAATGAAACCATACAACTATCGGCAATGATAAAAATCCTGGAATGCGGAAACCAACCCACATAAACTGCAAATGCTAGTCAGCAAGTAAATTGTAATAAAAATAAAACAAAAACAGAAAGAACATCATACGTGCCCAATAGAATTGAAACTGACAGAAATTCCATAAAGCATCTCTTCCCCAAATGCACACGCATCATAGTACCAGCCTCGGAAGTTACAACATGAAATAATCATGTCCAGTCAAGGAATGATGGAAATGACCGAAGATATGAAACACTAATCAGGTTTGTATTGGGAGGGGGCAGAGAATACTCGAACTTAGGGAGGGGTGGGGCGTTTTACCACTTTAATTTCAAAGACGACTGATGGTTGATACCAGTGAGCAATCATTGGTAAACTGCGGGAGAGGACTGGTTTGTACAGAAGACTGTGAACGACACAAAAAAGAGAACTAGAAAAATTCATAATGCAGAACATTGAAAGGATAATTATGGCAATGAGAGACATTAAAAAAATGAACAAAACAGAAAACAGAGAGACAAAGAATAAGACGAGAAAAGTAAAATGGAAGATTCATAAGGATGACAAAAGATGAAAATAACGAAAACACTTGAACATGGGTGCAAAAAGGACATGTAAACTGAGAAACTGAATCCCTAATTACTGCAACACAAGATAACTCGATAATAACCAATCACATCAAAGCAAATATCGATAAAACACAAGAAAACAGCAAGTGCAGACTCTATAAACAAAGAGACGAAACGATAAACCATATTGTAAGTGAATGGCTCAAACTGGCCCAAAAGGAATACAAGGACAGACACGACCAAGTGGGAAGAGTAGGACACTGGGAATTATGAAACAACTGCACCCCGAACTCACACAGACAAATGGTACAAGCATAAGCTGGCAACAGTACTTGAAAACGACAATCACAAAATCCTATTGGACATAGACATAAAAACAGACAAACTCATCCAAGCAAGAAGACTGGATATCATAATAATTAATAAGAAAGAAAAGTCCTGTTCCAGCTGACCACAGGGTGAATATCAAAGAAAAGAAGAAACTGAGCAGTCAGAGAGCTGAAAAGAATATGGATGACGGAAAAAATAAAGATAATGCCTATAATAGTAGGAGCACTAGGAACAATCCCGAAAAACTTTGAAAAAAGAAATGGGAGAAATTGAATCACAGGAATGGCTGGAAAGATACAGCAAATAACAATAATGAAAACAGCTGAAATATTAAGGAAAACCCTTGAATGCGGAGACTAATACACATCTGCTGCAGAGGCAAAAAATGAAGGGTTACATGGAAACAAGAACATTGAAGCTGCATATCTAAAAGTCCGCTATCCCATCCTCTCCATTGCCTCATCATCGACCTCCCCCCTTCCCAAGAGTGATGCCAAATAGCCAAGAAGGGTGGAGAAGGATGGAAAGACCAATGAGAGAGCACTAACCAGACCTCTGCTGGACAAGTGCAAAAAGAACTGGGAACTTGGGGAGGCTTATTGCCACTCAAATACCAGTGGAGACCAAACGAAAAATCAATGGAAAGCGGCTATTGCGATAATGCAAATTTATTTGCAAATGTTATTGAAATAGGTGGAGAGTACTGGGAATCTGAGGAGACATTGTCACTCAGCTTCCAGGGAACGCCACAGGTTGGTTTCAAGGAGAGATCTTTGATAACCTGTGTGAAAGCTCCTTGTGAGCTATTAATAATAATAAACAACTACCATAAACTGACCCTCTCCCCATGAAAAAAACATGCATAAACACACACAAATGAGGTGGGAACAGCCTCAGCTGATACCAGAAAAAATAGTTGTGAAGAGTCAAGGAGGATGGAATGACCAAGAAAAAAAGCACTAACCAGACCTCCATTGGAAAATTTGCAGAAAGTACTGGGACCTTATGGCCAAAGTAAACCTGGAAAAAAGTGATAAAAATAGACTTAAGAGAAAACGGAATAAATAAAGTGCTAAGTAATAATAAGTGACAGTCTTCTGGAGGTTGAAGGTTCAATCCTAAGTACGGGCGACATTAAGAATATAATTATGAATTACTTAAGACTTTTACATAGTCACAACTAACGGAAAGAGAATTATCTACACCTGTGAATTAAATAAACGGTTTAGTTCGAAATTTCAAGTTTGACAAGATGCATCTGAAGAAAGTCAAAGGTTGGAACATTGTTAACATAACATTGAAGATGAAAACATTGGTCAAAATCATCCAAATGATTCAAATTTGGCCAAAAACAATTAAGTTTCTGTGGTGCAATTGGTCAGTGTGTTTGGCTGTTTACTAAGAATTTGACGGTTCAAATGTGTTCAAGGTTGATTTTCTTTATCTCATACTAGAAAGGCCTGACATTGATCGAGATAGAATGAAGATCAATACTATGTATGAGGGGCATTCCAAAAGCAATGTCTCCTATTTTTTTATTCTGTCCAAATAGATCAAAGGGGATTGCAAATTGCATTGTTATGATGACTGAACTAATGCATTCATGATTTGAAAGTTTTATATTGACGGTGTGAGACTCTAAGAAAGCGATTCCTGTTATGGACACGTGTTAGAAGCAGAGAAGCATCATTAGATTCCTAGCAAAAGTGCATCGTGAATGATGGTGACTATGTAGAACAATAAATTCTGGAGCACAAAAAATCGCTTGTTTTAATGATACCACTCCCGTCGTCATAGCTCTTCAACTTTTTGAGTTAAAAAGTAGGACGCTTTACTTTTGGAATAACCCTCATATGACAAAGCGTGCTCCAGATGCCCATACACAGCCATCGTTCATTGTTGGAAAAGTTGAGAATGGTGGTGACTAAGTACAAAAATAAATTCTGGAGCACATTTTAATGGTAACACTTTCATCTTCATAGATCTTCGGTTAAAAAAAAAAAAAGAAGCTTTACTTTTGAAACGATTCTTATACTTTTTCACTATACTCCAAACACCAGATTACTTGCTTTTTTTTTTATTATTACATCACTCTTCCTGTTCCGCTCCTTAATATTGTCCACAGAAGCTGAAATGTAGGAAAACTCTATGAATATTATTATATTAGAATTAATATATTATACATATGGTTTAAACTTCATTGAAATCAGATGTATATGTATTTGATGTTTTAAGGGGATTTTGACCCCATGGGTTACTTAAAAGTGGAGCATGTAGAGATTCAGAACCATTTCCATGGTCTTCCCCACAAATTTTATACATGTGATACAAATTTCATAAAAATACGATGTATTTAAAGTTTTAAAGGAAATTCAAGAGATTTGGAGATTCAGAATCACTTCCATTGTTTTATTCAGAAAATTTTATACATATAATTTAAAATTTATAAAAATAGGATATATTTAGTTTTAATCGAGAATATGACCTCATTGCTCTATTACGGGTACACTTGGAGATTCAGGAATACTTTTATCGTCTTACCCGGTAAATTTTACATAAGAATACACTTCTAGATTTTATGTAAATTTTCTTACCTTTTTTTTCTATACGGAACACACTAGCATCACATGCTTAACACAAACACTGAGTTTTATAGAGAGAGGTTTCAAGTCACCTCAATTAAAAATATTGGATTAGGATCAATTAGGTTTCAAGGACCTCATAAAATATGCAATTGAATTGCTTACACTGTAAACAAACAGATCATAAATCTGAATCGTTTTGTTTTCCCTTATGTCGATTTTTAATGTAGGGAAGGATTTATTTTAAGAAAAGGATGTGGGGGATACTAAATATTTTTTTATGCATTTTTATTTTATTTTATTCATTTTTTTTTTTTTTTACAAAATGCTTTAATAAACAAAGGAATCGTTGTCTTATTTGTCAAAAATGAAGATTCTACTTTTTGGTTTGTGTGCGCTTTAAGCATCCTATATTGTAGGCTTATTATTCATTTGCTTATAGTGTACACAGCTAAATCGGAAGAAGCTGGTGTAAACTTCAAAGTCATCGTTTTCATTAACTTATTTTCTGGGGTTCTTGAAATCTGATTGATCCATAGATTATTATGGATTATTATGGATCAGCGCATAATTATGAAACCAGAATTTCAAAAACATTTTTTATGCAGTACTTTACTATTCTACATTCACTTTACACATGAAACCTACTTCATAGTCAGTGGAACTGCAGAATCATCTCTTCTCGTCCCTACAACCTCTTTCTATTCATCATTTCCTAAGAAGGTGTTCACCTGAGCTCGAATTTCTACTTCTCTATCCTCCATAAAATATTCACAGCAAATACTCACTTAGCTACATCTATAGCAGATCACTTTCCTTCGTCTTCCTTTGTACCTAAAGCCAAATAGAAATTCCATGGACAAAGTTTCTTTCATAGGACATTATATTTGTGGAACGATTTCTTTAACTCTTTAATAAACCATGATCCATTAGTTTTTTTTTCTAGTTTAGGCCTCTTGATTCCTTGGGGAACATAGGGCTGCAACAACACTCCTTCAACAGATCCGGTTCTGACTGGTCTTCTTCAGTTTGGCCCATGTCATTCCACCAGCTCTGGTCTTGGCCTCAATGTTTCTTTTCCATGTCTGCCTCCGGCGACCAATTTTACGCTTGCCTTGCAGGTTCCATTCAAGGGCCTGCCTGGTGATGTTGGGTGTAGGCTTCTGCAAGGTGTGGCCAATCTTGTTGCATTTTCATCCTGGTCTTGGCTTTGGTCATCAGAAGGGTTATCAGTGCACTGGCTTCCCGGATGCTTTCACCCTTGCGCCATGAACTCTACAAAAGAGGACCCTTCCTGGACCAAGAAGGCAACATGTCTGATGTTGTTGCGATTTCTGTAACATTCTTTCTTTTACAGAATTGGGTTGTTGGCCCTTTACTAACCTCTATTCATGATCCATTAGTAAAAAAAAAAAAAAAATGAAATCTCTCACTTTAAAATTAGAACATCGTTATTGCTGTTTTATGTAAAAACTAGCAGGCCACCCAGCATTGCCCAGTCTTAAGTTATGCTTAAATATGATATTTTAATT
The DNA here is from genome assembly GCF_053919585.1 of Euprymna scolopes. Lineage (NCBI taxonomy): Eukaryota > Metazoa > Mollusca > Cephalopoda > Sepiida > Sepiolidae > Euprymna > Euprymna scolopes. The sequence goes on along the minus strand of NC_136484.1, from coordinate 147,265,085 downwards.
TATGCAGATTACGTATTTGTTATTAAAGAGCTAATCCTCTATTGATTATTATACAGTACTTAATATATAATAGTGATTTTCAAAAGTTATTTTTTAAATACGATTTGGGTACCGTCAGGTAGAATTGAAATCAAAACATTTAGCTCTCCAGTGGTATTCGCTACCATCTAACCTAAGGACAGATATATATTAAAACTTTACAAATTAATGCAGTTAAATCTATAAATGTACTACCTGGACGCCAGGCATTGCCGGTCGTATAATACGTTTAAACATAATATTTTAATTTATGCAGATTGTGTATGAATTATTATAGAATTAATCCTATCTTGAATATTATATATTACGAGGAATAATTTGTCTGGTAGACTAATTCGCAAAAAAAAAAAATCTTTTTTTAATAAAAATGATGATGTCGTTCATCAAATTCTGTCTGTGTTTGTTTACAACATCACGTCAGCTGATATTTGGGCTTGACGATGAATGCCCTGGAAAATTCACTTCTGATTAATGTTTAGTTTTAAAATATGCAAACGATTTTAAATGGTACCTCTTTTTTATCATAAATTAAACCTGTTAATAAGTAAAAATTAAAATAAAATGTTGAAGTACACACGGGCTTGAGCAGGGGACCATTCGATCTGTAGTCGAATACTCTACCATTGAGCTATATCTCCAGATAATAAATTTTTTTAAGAAGAAATGATTTTCTGACAATTGAATCTCTGTTGATTTGCTGAGAATTATCTCCCTTGGCTGGTGTAACGTAAAATATTACCCTGTATAAATTCTCCTTTGTATCTATAAGAAAGAAAAACTATTTTTAGAATCGGATGTTTTCGATTTTTGATACTTATCAGATGAATTTCTGTACAAAACATATCTAAGAACACTGCCAGACATATAAATTAGCTTTGTATGAAATTTGAAAAAGATAGGCTCAGCCGTTTCAGAACCTATCAGGAAGTGACTTTTATATAATCTAGAGATATTTGTACCTGTATAGAGACTACACATTAAGGTGACTTACACTTGCCAAGTTCCAATTTTTCAATTTTGACCCACTTAGTATCTCTTTCTTTTAACAGGCTAAAAAACAAATCAAATTTATTCCATAAATCTAAATACTCCATATATCAAGTTTCAAGTCTTTAGATCAAAAATTACCTGAGTAATTTCATAAAGATTATTCCTTAGACAGACAAACAGACAAGATCACACACACATATATATATATATATATATATATATATATATATATATATATATATATATATATATATATGTATATATATAATATAAAGCTGAATGTGTGTGTGTGTGTGTGTGTGTGTGTGTGTGTGTGTGTGTGTGTGTGCCTGGTCACGAATAGGCTCCTATATGGTTGCCTATTTTAAAAAACTGATTACATATAATGATAGAAAATGTATCGAGACACAGGAATGGGTATGTTTGATCTGGCAGAACGGTGGTTCATTAAAATTGTGGGGTCTGCGTTCGCACCTGGTCCACAAAGTATGGAAATAAAAAAATTTTTACATTAAAAAAAAAAACGTTTACAAGTGTTTTTGATAAAGATGTACATAAGAATACTTTGATAAGTATGTTTTAACTTAAATAGGGATGGTATAATAAAATTGTGGGGTCTGCATTCGTGCCTGGCCTCCATAGAATGGAAATAGACACAAACTTTAATAAAGACTTTTCATATCTATCTGCGTAAGTATACTTTGATAATTATGTTTCAGTTTGAAGAAATATGGTATAATAAAATTATGGGCTCCATAGAATGGAAATATGGCACAAAGTTTAACAAGGTTTTTTAATATAGATCCACAGAATATTGTGATGAGTGCTTCAGTGTGAACAAGTATGGTATAATAAATTATGGGGTTTATCTATTTTATTTTTACTTTCATTATTATTTTGCTTTGGTTTTGATAGCCCCAAATTCAACCCAAATTTACAACCCTTCCTTTTCATAACTTATTATACTTTCATAAATCAGAGTCCATTTTCTGTAGACTGTTTTTGAACCCAGTCAACGACGGGTACTTTTGCTAGTATATATATATATATATATATATATATATATATATATATATATATATAATGTGTGTGTATGTGTGTGTGTGTGTGTGTGTGTGTGTGTGTGTGTGTGTGTAGGGAATTTCAGTCATGCCTATATAAAGTCAGTGTCCTTTTGGCAAAAAAGCCTTTTTCTGATATTTGCATTTCTTTGTCTATCTTGCAAGGGATAATGCTTAAACATTTAATTTAAAAGACATTGAGCTTCATCTCATGCTCTGCGATCTTGAAGTAGTATTTTTTTTATCTTTACATTAAGTGGCTTTATGCTTTGTCTTGGGCAATTTCCTTAAAGAATTTTTAAAATAAAATTCTATTAATCATTTTTAATATTCTCATAAAATGTTTCATCATTCAGAGATAATACATCCATCAATACACCCACCCAACTATCCTCGAGTGGCTTTTGGACTTGATAAAAATATATCTATTGCCCACACCTCATAAAAAAGTTAAATTTACTAAATAAAATTAACTTTTTTTTCTATTAATATTAATATTTTAATTATTTTGCATGTCCCCTGTAAAACATTCACAACAAGAACTCGTCTGGTGACAAAATCAATAGATAGTAAAATTTATAATTTTCTAACAAAAAAATAAAAGAAAAATAAAAGAAGCAATCAAATAACATTCGCTTTTTACTTATATATAACATTTTGTTGGAAAGATTAGCAACTTAAGTTTTTTTTTCTATAAATAATTTATCTTTCAATTCATATGTCGATATTATTGGGGTTTTTTTTTTAAATTATTCTCTTATCTGCCAGATATCATCATCATCGTCATCGTCATCTTTTCGGCCAGAAATCAACATACCAGCAAGAAAAATGTTTTCCTTGAATTTTCATTATTTAAAACCGCAGGAAATAAATCACACAATAAAAAGATAGATTATAAATGATTCACTTATTCCAAAAATTAATTAATCTATATAATTATAAAACTCAAATGACCTTGTAACGATGTATGTAACCCACATTCCAGTTTACGACATCTGGTTGCGCATGCGCGCATAAACATTAACTCATAACAACGTAAACAAATAAACACAAATCGCTTCTTTTGCAGATGTTGACCCGCGCACTGAAATATTAAAGTTATTATTTCGAAATTATTATTTAACATGGGAAGAGTGGGGTTTTAAATAACTTAAACGTAATAAAGAAATGAACGATGTAAAAAAAAGAAAAAAAAGCAGATATATCAAAATTTGAATGTAACTATAATAAGTATTATGGTATCTGTTCAGTGCACATTTACCTATAAGAATGGGCAACCACTTATAATTCAGTAAGTGTCATTTTTTTTTTCAAAAATAATCAATTATAATAAACAAAACGACTCATAGAAATCTATCTATATTCTTTTTTTCATTTTAATATACTTTCATAGAAATGTTTCTGTTATGTCAAAAAAAACTATTTTCTTTACGTCACAAGGGTCACGCTCATACATGAATTCCATAGCTAATATAACATACTGACCCAACGGGTCACGGGTAGTCTAGTATATATATATATATATATATATATATATATATATATATATATATATATATATTTATATATATATATATATATATAAGAATAAAATATGTATAAATACCTTTGAAGCCAAAAATTGCAACACAAAATTTTTTATAAAATAAACGAATGTTTATTTTTTAAGAAATATATTTCGGAGTAAGACTCCTTTGTCAATCTGGTTGTGCATTTTTAAAATCTGGGTAAACACTCGTTTCTTTTATAAAAAAATTTCGCGTTGCAGTTTTTGGCTTCAAACGTATTTTATTCTACAAATTTCATTCAGCGCTTCTAATGGATATAAACAAAAAAAAACTACCTAGATTTTAAAAATGCGTGACCACGCGCCACCTATCTGGCTTCATAAAAGCTCTGCAGTTAACAATATCATGTGGACTCTTCATCGAACTATCTTCCACTCTACATCATGTCGAAGAAAAAGAGAAAAAAAAAGATTGACAAAGGAGTCTTACTCCGAAATATATTTCTTAAAAAATACACTCGTTTATTTTATAAAAAATTTCACATTGCAGTTTTTGGCTTCAAACGTATTTTATTCTTCAAATTTCACTCAGCGCTTCTAACGGATATAAACAAAATATATATATATATATATATATATATATATATATATATATATATATATATATATATATATATGTTTATTCAGCTAATTTTGTTACACGGGTTATTTTTCTAAACTCGCTTCTCTATATGAGGCTTTGTCCGTTTGTCATACTTTAATTAGTAAATAGCATTTTTATCACTAAACGCAGTCTTATTTTTTATATTTTTTACTAGAGTGTCACCATTTATCAAGGTCCAAAGACTACTCGAGGATAAACGTAAAATAAGTGTCAGGAGGACGGTGAGTCAACACAGTGATGATTGGACGGAATTTGATTATTTAAGAAGGTAGTTCAAAAAAGAATTAGTTTACATTGGACTTGAAAATGACCATGTTGCAGTCAACTGTGAAGCAAACCCTCGGTATTGTATTTCCACAGACGGACAGTTCTAGGAAAAAACTTTTCTCATGGAAGTTTTGTTTAGTTTTAGGTATGTAGATTGAGAGCAAGTGAGAGAGAGAGAAAGAGAGATGAGAAACTATTGACAGTGGTTGTAGTTAGACGAGCTTCTTTTAGTGAATGTTTTACAGAGAAACGATAGATTGAAGCTCAGTCGAGCATCTACCATGAAAATAACGACAGAGTAGAAAAAGACTATCAGCGTTACTTCTGTGAGAAATAGGTAGTAGGGAAGAAGAAAGGGTATCACCCACTAGATTTCGAAGTCTGTTTTATAGGCAGGAAAGGGTGCTCTGAGCAGCACCTCGTCAGAGATGCATTCACAAATATCTGCAATAACTTACGTCATAATCACGACGGCACTTATGACAAGACATTGCGACATGGGTGAAGAATTGTAGAATAAAATACAAAGTCCCATTTTAATATTTTATATTAATTTTTATTGGGCATATTTGTTAAGCATATTTTTTAAGTAATGAAAAGGTTTTAGTAAAGTAGAAGTTGATATTATTAGTCGATAGGTCTGGACAAGGAAAATGATATTGCAAGTCAATGATAGGTGAAAGTTATTTTATTTAAGCAAAAATATACATGCATAACAAGGTTTATAAAAACAAAAAATAATAATCATAAAGTTCATCCTTTGCCTGAGGTATGTAGCTTGAATCATTTTTTGTGGGGGGGGGGGCTCGATGGTCATCCAATTTGTCAAAAATTGTTGAACTTACCCTACACTAGACATTCTTACCAAAATCACACGTTCACTCTGTGGCTTAATCTTACTTAAATGATATCCAATTTTTTGTAAAAGGACTTTATTTACGATAGGAGAAAGTTATTACAAATTCGTAGATATAAATACATGTAAGAGTTAGTTTAAAAGCTGGCAGAGTTCCTGTTGCTATTTAAAAGTAAGTCTGTGTGCCAGAATGGTATTGAAAGTAAGTTCATATGGTAACAGGTTGCCATCTTGGATAGTGAAGTTTACATGTTGGTGCTGACAGCCTGAGGCTAAAGGCAGGCTTAGTTTTTGCATCAAAAGAAGATTTTAGTGATTGAACTGAGCAACATGGTTTGGTTACACAGCTTTTTTTCCCTTTTTTTCTTTACAAAGGAGTCACCATTTATCAAGGCCGAGAGGCCACTCAGGGATAATGGGACAATACCGTAGTAATCGTTACCAGTGTAAATTTGGTAAATTGGATTACTTCAGTGGATGGCTCATCAAGAACTTGTTCACATTGGACTTGAAGACAACCATATTACTGTTGGTTGGAAAGCAGAAAATCAGAACAGAGTTCCATAGGTGTGCAATTTTAAGAAAGGAGCTTTGTTTATGGAAGCTACGTTTAGATAAAGAGTGAGGGAAATTATTAATAGTGGTTTCAGCTAGACAAGGGTTTTTGTTAAAGTCAGGCCAAAGGAGACCATAGATTGGAGCTCAGACGAACACTTGCCATGAAAATAATGATAGAGCAGAGACATGCTCGCAATGTCTCTTCTGTTGGAACGAGGTTGCTGGGAAGAGAAAAGGGTATCCCCCCCCTCTAGGCTACGAAGTCTATTTTGAACTTTGTCAAGTCAGGATAAGTTGCTTCTAGCAGCTCCTGCACAGATGTGGCAACAGTACTCCATCCTTGGACGTATTTGGCTCTTATACAGGTAGAGAATTGCATCAGCAGTGAGATATCTAATGGAGTGGTAGAACAATCTCACCATTTTCCCAGCAGCCTTGGCAATAGATTTGATGTATATCTCAGATCAGGAGTAAAGGTCAGACCTAGAAGCTTGTCAAAACATGAGGCCTCCCCAAGACGAGAGCCATTCATTTCAATTGTTGCCAGACGAAGAGCAGAGCGTTGATGATGGAAAGATAGAAGCTTGGTTTTAGATACATTAAATTTAATCAGCCATCTTTTTCCTCATTGTATCATGTGAGCAAGATCAAAGGAGAGAATCAGAGAGAACTTGATCATTAACGACCTCTGAAGTGTTGTCATCGATGGCGGTATTGTCAGCATAAATGTCTACCAATGGTCTTAGGATGTGATTTGGGAGATCATTGATGTAGATCAGGAAGAGAGTTGGGCCTAGGATGGACCCCTGAGGGATTCCGGCATTAATACTGTGAGCTTCTGATTTCTACCCATCAACCACTACTCTTCTGAACCTATCAGAGAGAAATGATTTAATAATTGAGAAGACATTTCCAGCTATACCATAGCTGGAGATCTTGTGGAGTAGACGTTTATACCATATCCTGTCAAAGGCCTTTGATATGTCAAGGGTAATGGCCCTAGAAAGGAAGCCTCTATCGAGAGATTCGCTAATCCTATGAGATATACCTGTTAGTACATCTGCTGTAGATCTAGCAGAACAGAAACCATATTGCATGTCACTGAGTAGGTTATTTTTGTCTGAGGTTGTTGACTACTTCTCTATTTAACACAGATTCCAGCAACTTACTAATGACACACAGGAGACTGATTGGTCTGTATTAAGAGGAAGATAAATACAGTGCATACTGCTGGTGTTTTCCAAGGAAGCAATTCTCTTTAAGACAATGCTTAAACAGTTTCGTAAGTATGGGAGCTAGTTTTGGTTGAAGACTTTTTAGTACTATAATAAGAATGCCATCAGGGCCAGTTAGCTGAGCCTTCTTAATATTTATTTCCAAAAAATTTTCAAAAAAAATTTTGAAAATTTTTTTTGAAAATGTGGCACAAGGCCATAAGTTGAGGGTTTGATGGGATCAGGGGTAGTCCACTCTGTCTATTCTCTAAACTAGTTCCAGACACTAAAATACACAGTTGAGTCTTCTCACAGCAAAAGTGCTAATGTATTGCCTTAAATAACCTTTGAGAAACAGTGCTCTGCTCATATAGGAGAGTGTTTCTGATTGGTTAAATTCCAAACAAATTAATCATTTACTTCAATCAACACCAAGCTTATACCAGGCAAATATTCCAGATATCTTTATGCCAATCACTTTACCAGTATAAAGTATGTGAATAGGTGATATGTAAATCAAGCAACAATTATCCTAATAGATTATCCACTCATGGACTAGCAACCAATCAAAACTCAGAAAATGGACTTGCCCTTCTAAACGTAATGAAATATTTCAGCTATTTTATAAATAATTTTGTTTTTTATGCGTTTTTTCTTTTCAGTTTATTTGTTTACAGGTCAACTGGTTGTCAGACATTTAAGCACTGACTACGAAATCCAATAGTGGGGCATCCAGGAGTAAGCCAGGGAATCTATAGTTCATAAGTGTTGCATTCGTTCTGACCAGTTGCTTCTTCAATAGATTTGGGTATATGCTATAAATTTAGATTTGTAAATCTGTGATATTTATGCTACTGATTCAAACGGGGTAACGTTTTTTAATCCTATTTCTCTGCTTTGCCAAAGAAAGTGTTGTCTGGATCATAGGGAGGAAAAACGGGTGAGTCTGCTAGGAATGATTGAACAAAAACTGAATGTCAAAAAAAAAAATGAATCAGCATCGTACAACGTTTTTGGTTCAACTTGATTCTGTTGTTGGTATGGGTTTGCTAATTGATTCTAGAATAAGATATTTACAGAGGGAGCAATATGAAGGTTGCTAAGTGAAAATGGTGCTATGGAATTTATTAGGTTCGAACTTAGTACAGCTAGATCATCGAATTACATTGTTATTCACTTCATCACCTCTCAAGCAGTTCTACAAGAAACTCTCTTTATCGAGTGATCTGTCACAGTTATGTTTGAAATAGTATTTTTGATACTAATCCAGTTTACGATCCAATCTCCAACAACTTTGCATCAGCATCTTCCAACAGGTTACATAAACAATGGAAAATGCCAAAGCAAAGACTACCAGACTATTAATTCAAAACATATTAAGAATGACTTTCTATTTAGAATGCCATTTTTAACATAGGGAAAGAGTGATGTTTCACGTTGACATAACGTGTTGAAAGTCATTTTCGGTTTTTAAAAAAATTCCTGATTTAATGAATCTCACACTTTATTGAAACTTGTTGTCTTCTGAAAACTGATTGGATAATCGCTTCAGCATCTTCAGGTTGCTTACGCAACCTGCCAGGAGATACCAATGTGAAGTTGCCAAAGATTGGATTGTAAACTGGATAAGTCTTTCACAATGAAATTTGAAATAACAACTTTGCATCACTATAAGAAGCCCTGTTTAAAGAAGCATTTACATCACTAAACGTGCAGTGCAAATGGACGCATCATAACAATGGCCGGTCTTGTTTCTTTTTGAAAGACTAGTGTAAACAAATTTGAATGAATTCTTAAACGGTAATCAGTGTATTGTGAGAAAACTTCCACGCAGGAACAAGCAGAAAAAACTGGCCCTAAATTTTTACTTTTGGCAAAGAAGTTATGTTTACAGTTGAGTTTGTTTGTTTGTCATTATGTTTGTTTATTTGTGTACAACTTTGCATCAACATCGTTTGATCAATTGTCACCAAACTTGGTTAAAATATTGGTCATGGTCTAACTTTGAACTAATTTAATCTGGGAATATTTAAATCGTGGGAAAGGTGATAGTCTCAATTTTTTGTGATAATTTCGGTTCTGACTGAGTTTTTAGAAACTCGCTATTTTACCCATATTATAGAGCATCTCATATGATCTTGACTCTTTACCTTGAAAATTCATTCATAGTCATAACTTTTACAAAATTTCAACCTCTGTATGGGTCTGATTCTCTTTGATGACAGTAACCAACATGCAAAATGTAAGTCTGATCAGAAAAATAATTTTGGAGTTATGACTCTTTCCTTGACATAACTTGGGAGGAAATACTTCATACAATAGAAAAAAATGCCAAGATAAAACTTTGACCCATCCTTACGTTGTCAAGCAAGGATATGCAGTCTCATGATTGACTTATGTTCTTGTTTTAGATACGTTCATGCATCTTTACAAGAGACTCTGTCTTTTAGTCAATAAACTTTCAGTATAGAAACACATTTTTATTGCTAAATATGCACATTGCAATGGCCACATGTTAAGAATGGATTTGTTGTTAGCTTTTTTTTTTTGGCTTAACAAGATAAAAATAATAAGTAAATGGCAAATTCTTCATTTGGGCTCCTCAATACATTCATTAATATTAACTGCAATGATTATAGAAATATTGAAAAAAAAAAAATTTGTTGTTTAGGAATCATTTCTTTATTTTATTTGTCTTTTATTTATTGACATCAGCAACTGAACGTGTTCATTATTCAAAAGCAATTTAATTGCTTTTCATTTCAAACATAAAATATTTATTGCAATACCACCACCACCACCACCATTACAACAACAACAACAAAATAAAAAAGAAGGAATAATCAAAAGGAAATATTTGTTGAATAAAATTTAATCTACTTTTCATTAAGTTTATTTTTCCTTAATAATTTTAAAAAGTCGAGCATCTTCCCTAAAAATAACGATAGAGTAAAAGATTAGCAACATATAATGCTAAGCACACAACAGAAAGGAAAGTTTATTCCAGTTGCCATCGCAATACAAGTTCTTGTTGTAAAAATCTTGAAGGAACCAGAGATTGAAGCTCAGTCGAGCCACTTCCATTCAGATAACAATAGAGTAAAGAACGACTAGCAATGTTTGATGCAGAAGAAAGGAGAATTATTTGACGTGATGATAGAGAACAAGTTCTTGTTACGAATGTTTTACAAGGATGAACCAGAGATTGAAGCTCAGTCAAGCACCTTCCACAGAAATAACAATAAAATAGAGACAGACAAGCAACGTTTCTTCTATGAGAAATAGGCTGTAGAGAACCAAAAAGATCATTCCCGGTCAGATTATGATGACGGGATTGTAATTTTGTTTCCAAATGTGTGCACATGTTTTTACTGACTGGCATCTTTCTGTCTTATCTCAAGAGACAATTGATACTTCCTGAAAAATTGCCTGTGTAATTAGAAGTGTTTTTAGTGAAACAAAGGTTGCAAAATCACCAACATCATTTCTTGTGACCCGGCATTGCTTAAGAAAAAATGTAAAAGAACTAGAAACAATGTTGGACTAAGCAGAGAAGGACTGGTGTTCTTTCAGAGATTTCCGGTTAGAGTAAAAACTGACCTCTCTTTTTGACTTCCAGTTTCTCCTCTGCAGACAGGAAAACGGTGACAAGCAAATCATGGTTCCTTCTGATTAATGATTACCTTCCTCTCAGATAAAGTGAAATTGGATTTCTTAAGGGGACGGCTCATGAAGAACTTGTTCATGTTGGACTTGAAGACGATCATATTATAGCCAGCTGAAAACGGAAGACAGTTCCACAGGTGTACAGTTCTAAGAAAGAAGCTTTTTTCATGAAATATACATTAGGTTTAAGCACAGATAAAGAGTGGGGAAAATCATTGATAGTAATTTCAACTAGACAAATGTTTTTTGTGAAAGTTTAGCAAGGGAGGACCATAGATTGGAGCTCAGACGAGCAGTTGCCATGAAAATAACGATAGAGCAACTTCTCTTCTGTGGAAAAAAGTTTTCTGTGGAAAAGATAGATATGAAAGGTCAGTCACGACAAACAATTGGTGATTTATCTAACCTAGCTAGTTCCTACTATCACCCAATAAACACCACAATACCACATTTACTCTACACATACTTCATCATATATATCCTTGTATAATTTCTAAAAGCAGTTTTTCCATAGTAAAATCTACTTAAAACCCATATTTGACAATATGTAATATTAATGAACTGTGTCAGATTTGCTGATTTACCAGTCAAAAAGGATGATATGGGCCCGAACACTTTATTCATATACACCACTTTTGAAAAATTGGAAAGGAGACCCGCATCTCTAACAAATCACATGGTGTGTAATGTAATTGAGAATGGGGATTGGGGATCAAAAACAAATTGGAGAGTAAAAGAAAGAAAATGGGGTGAAAGGAGGGATAAACAAAATGGACTCTTAATGAAATCATGCTAAATTATGAATTTAAAATAATTAATAACCGAACATCTAATCTAGTTCTAAATGGGTCGAAACTGCCATTTGGTTTTGCAGTTCAATGGGTTTTTGCTTAAGGCATGTCCAAATACCACTCTAGTTTTGTACTTCTGTGCAATATCCACTAACTTTTCAGCAAAATCAGATGGAGAGAGCCTGGAGAGAGAAAATTTAAAGAAGGTCAGGAGGAATGAAAGCATCACCTCCCGGAGATCACTTCCATACGAGCTGTCCATATCGTGCTTCCAATAATTGCTAGCATCAGAAATAAATAACATTTAATACTATCAGATATCAGAGCCCAGTTGCTACAAACATTGATAGCAACCAGATCGAAAGGCTACATGTTCAGTATGTGAACTATGAAACCTTCAACAACTCAATCAGTGGCACAACGATGCAACAATGAAAGGTGTTGCATAAAGCTTCATCCTCGTCAGCACGTCACTAACAAACAGATAAATTCACCAGCTGAATAAAGTCGGCATTTCTTATCTTCAACCAAATCAGAAATGCCTCATCATTATTGCAACAGACGCTCAAGACCAGATTGAACTACGCCACGGACCGCATTTGATTCTTGGCCGCCATCTTGGTTACTGATCGCCATCTTTGTTCAACACAATGTCTCAAAACTTAACAATACTGAAAAACCATCACGTGAAAAAAAAAAGAAAGAAATGAAAAACGCTTAAACAGTCCCATTGGAATATCTCGTTTTGGGCACCTCAGGTGATTAGTAATAAATTAATCGCCTCTCAAAGAGAGAAAGTTAAGCTTGGGAGGGTGGACCTCTTAAAACTGTGCAGAACCATACCTCAGCCCAACAGATGCAAGACCATCCCTACTCAAAAATAGATCCAATTTTGTCAGACTCATTGTCAGGGGAATATCCTCAACTGGTAGAAAATAACTCATGCTTTGCCAAGTAAGTATTAGTAGTAGCAAAGTCGATGAGTCTTCAATTAGTTGATAAAACAAATATTTGGTAACTTTAATGCAGTGGGAGGGGGCGTTACTCCCATTACTCCTGAGTATGTCTAGAAATGAGTCTCCAAAATAAATAGCCAACATCTGATAGCTTAAACTAAAATAAATAGCCAACATCTGATAGCTTAAACTAAAAAAGCAATGTTATAGCTTAAACTAAAAAAGCAATGTTATAATATTATCATAGTTAAACGTTCATGCTTCATCTGTTGAAACAAATAGGTTTATTCTAACAAAAAGTCATAAAGACTTAAACAAAACCAAGAATTACACATTTCATCTTTTGCCTTAGTAATGTAAGACATCTCAAAAAAGTAGCAGACATGTTGGGTGGTAGTGACATACAAAATAGATCTCATATGTAATTTAATACAATATGGGAACCAATACTTAGTACAATAGGACACCATTTATATATATATATATATATATATATATATATATTAGGTTAGTAAGAAAGTTATTGCAGTTTTTAATTTTTAAATTTAGTTGAACATATTTTGGCTTAAACAAAAATTTATTGATCGAAATAAGCACCATCAGAATCAAAACACTTTTACGAATGCAAAATAAGTGTATTTATGGCAGTAACATAAAAATCTTGCACTCTGGTGGCGATGAAGTTGCTGAAGGCATATTTGATATCACTTGGGTTTTTGAAGTATTTCTCGTGCAGAAATTCTAGAGAGAATGGCAGATGAGGCAGAGTTTGATAGCTCAATTTGTTCAACTTCTGCAGGGTTGGTTTAGCAACGTGCGGTTGGACATTGCCATGGAGGAGAACATGGAGGAGCCTTTTCTGTTGACCAATGCTGTTTGTTGTTGCCAAAGTTTCTGATGCCTTTCATCCATTTGTTAACAGTACTTCTTCGCCATAATAATTTTGCTTGCATTCAAAAACCTGTAATGGATAAGACCGATCGCAGACCACCATCCAGTCGGCATGGCCTTCTTTTGATGCAACTCTCGCTTTGGAAAGTGTCGTGGAGCTTCGTCAGTGTCTAACCACTTAGCTGAACATTGCCGATTGTTGTAAAGAACCCACTTTTCATTGCAAGTCACAACCCGATCAAGAAACAGGTCATTTTTGTTGCGTAAAAGAATGGAAGATGACACTTCATGATAGTGTTTTCTTTGGTTGTCGTTCAATTCCTGAGTCACCCATTTAGCAAGTTTTTTTGCCTTTCAAATCTTTGAAGTAGTTGAAAATCGTCATATACATTACATCTAATTCCGAAGCAAATTCTTGAACAGTTGTGCATAGATTGTCTTCAGCTAAGGCTCTTAATTGATTGTTATCAACATTCAATCGCCGACCACGATACTCATCATCTTCAAGACTCTCGTTGCCGCCACAAAATTTCTTAAACCACCTTTGTGCTTTGCATTCTTGGGCCAAATGCTTCGTCGATATTACGAGCGGTTTCAGCAGCTTTTTGGCTTAGCTTGAATTGAAATAAGAAAATTGCGCAAATTTGTTTTTATCCATCTTGTATTCAACATTCTGAAAATAAGATGTAATTGTTTTAAAACCACCGTAATTTAAATAATTAGATAGACCAAAAAAATGCCCTTTAAAATCATATATGAAGTAAAGATATTATGAGGAAAAGTTATTTGAAAATACATCATTTGAAAAAAAAAAAATATATATATATATATATATATATATATATATATATACTAGTGAGCCGAGTGGAAATTCCACAGTGGACTCTTTCATCTGTAATATATTGATTTTGGCATTCTGTGGATGTTCAGTGCCAATGGAGACGCTTTAATATTGTTGTAGCTCATTTGTTAAACCTGCAAAAGTATTTATCTAAGAAAGCAGGGACACCCGGCATAGCCTAGTCGTAAAATACGATTAAATATGATATTTTAATTTATGCAGATTTCTTATATATTATTTTAGAGTCAATTTTGTATCCATTCTTATATATAATAAAATTGTGAAAATAAAAAAAATGTATCCATATGACTTGGGTGCATCAGCTTGTAACTAACACTTATCAAGAAAAAAACAAAACTTTTCAGGAAAAAAAAAAAAAAAAATATATATATATATATATATATATACATATATATATATATATATGAGTGTGCGTGTGTATATACATAATTATATATATACATATGTACACATGTATATATACATATGTATATATAAGTATATACATATACATGTGTGAATATATACATGTTTGTATATATACATATGTATATACATATATATATATGTATATGTACATATGTATATACATATGTGTGTGTGTGTGTGTGTATATACATATATATATTTTTTTTAATTCTTTATGTAAATACAGTCATATCCTGCTACTATGTGCAGACCGTTTCGATCATAATAGATCTCATCAGGCAAGAAAAAGAAAAATTCAAAAATTAGAAATGGTCCAAGACCATTTTAAATTTTAGATGAGATATAGTTTGCCATGACTGGTGTAAAGCGAGGTTTAAAAATCTTCATTGAGCACTATCAATGACCTTTGTTGAAATTCAATTACTCTTTGGTTTTGGATATCTCTCTACCTTGAATAAATATGTATATATATATTTATATATATATGTATATGCCTATATATATGTATATGCCTATATATATATACCTTGAAAAAAAAAATATATATATGTATATATATATATATACACACACCTTGAATATACATATATATATATATACATATATATATATATACATATATATATATAGATAGATATATAGATATATTCAAGGTATATATATATATACATATATATACACCTTGAATATATATATATATATACACACACACACACACACACACACAGAGGGTGACCCAAAAAAACGGGCCCCAAATCTAATTAGGCCCCATTTCTTAGTGTCTTGCCTGAATGAAATGAAACTTTGGTCATGACTAGTTTATTATATTCAAAACATCACATCAAAACACTAGGGTCTTTGGCCTTTTTTTTCTCTGTTTTACAGCATATGTTCTAGATGGCCTCCATTTAGCTCCATGCATTTCTTGAGGCGCAGCACAAAGTTGTCCATGACGTTCTTACAGACCAAATTGGTAATGGTTCTCATCTCCTCCCTGATGGCTTCCTTGAGTTCCGTGATGGTTCTGGGTTTCCTTGTGTAGACTCTGTCCTTAAGATAGCCCCAAAAAAAACAATCTGGGGGGGGGGACTTAGGTCTGGGCTATGGGGTGCCCACTCAAAATCAGTCTTGAGACTGATCACTCAGCCTCTTAAGTTCTCTTTCAGCCAATCTCGGGACAGGTTTGAGGTGTGAGAACTTGCTCCGTCCTGCTGGAACCAGAACTTGCTCATGAGCAACGGGTAGATGGTCTGGAGCTCACTCTTGAAGGTTTTGAGGACCTCCACATACCGCTCCTTGGTGACTGTTACTGCTGCGCCAGATTCTTCGATGAAGATTGGTCCGATGATGCCTCTGGCCCAGATTGCAGCCCATACCATGCACTTAGGAGAGTGCAAGAGCTTGGCGGCTACTTCATTGGGTCTGGAGGACCCCCAGAAGACATTTGTCTTGGAGTTCGCCTTTCCATCAAGATAGAAGTGGGCTTCATCTGAAGTCCAAAGGTGGTTAAGGAAACTTGGTGTCTCTTCGATCTTCTCGAGCATCTTGACTGCCATAGCCCTTCTCTGCTTCTTGTCTGAGGCTGTAAGGGTCTGTAGCGTCTGTATTCTGTATGGGTAAGTCCTGATATCGTTCACCAGCACTCTCTTGCAAGTCTCACAGGACATACCGAGGGACTGACTTTGCTTACGCACAGTGCGTTTCGAACTCTGCTGGAGAGACTCTCTCACTCTTTTGACCAGCTCGGTTGTTCGCTTCTTGGGACGTCCCAAGTGGCTTGGACGGTTCTCTCTGGCAGCGTTGAGGTTCTCCATGGTCCCATACTTCTCGAAGTGGTTCACCCAGTTCTGAATTCTGCTTTTGGATGGAGCCTTTTCACATTCGAACTCACGCATGAAACTGTCCTGGGTTTTCTTAAACAAGCCTGTCTTGTAGTAAAATTTAACACAGTGTATTATTTGTTCCAGCTCCCACTGGGATCTTGGTGTACTGACGGTTGTTGATTCTGCCATGTCCTGTAAAATAAGGGCAATCGGTGAATAAATAATGGAGATATCACATAAAGTGTACATGGGGGCCCGTTTTGGGGGGGCCACCATGTATATATGTATATAAATACATATATATACATACATATATATATATATATATATATATATATATATATCAAATAAAAATTACAATTAAATTTACCAAAATGATCCAAGATGGTAAAATTAAAGTATATTATAAATATTAAAGAATTAATATTTATAAAGTTATCTCAGCCAGATGTAAAAGCTCGATAAAACCAAATAGGAAATAGAGCTTATAATACGAACAAACAGTTAATAAAACATGTTTAAAAATACTTTAAAATGAGTTAAAAACATATTTAATCTGAAAAGGAAACACTAGATAAGTGGATAGTCCTTAATCCGCAGAGTTTCGAAGAAATACTTTCCTTCTCATCAGAGGGTAGGAATTAGCAAAATGCGGGATTGGATTTGATGAAACAACAAGTAAGTCAAAGATCTTACTTGAAAACAAAAAAAGTGAAGCAGAGGGAATATGGTGAAGAAAAAGGTGATTACACATGAGTGGATAGTCTGGTGGAAGATAAATAATCCAGTGACGGTAAAATCCAAATGTATAACTTCAAGAAAGTTAATTGAATTTCCATTTGCACAAGTAAAATCCAAGGAAATCCCTCAATTGGAAGAAGATGGTCCATAATAATCCAAAGGCAGAAATCCATGGAATAATTCACAAAAATGTGTTCAAGGAAAAAAGGAAAAGATTCCAATAATAATAAAAGAAAAATATGATATGCTATCTTATTTTTTTATCGACAAATGCCTCAGGAAGTATCTATACACAGATGATGTTACAGAGTCTTAGCTTTGTATGACAGCTAAGTTTCTCTCTCGGTTCAAAATGTTGAGATCCAGCTAAAACTCAGTAACATCATCTTTGTATAGATTCTTACTCAGGCATTTGTATATAAAAAATAGTCCTGTGGTGATGGTAAAGTTGCGACGAGTGTAGGCCTGAAATGATGGAAGCAAGTAATAATTGATCTGCTATCATTATATGTATCTATGTATATAAGTATGTATATGTTTATGTATGTTTATATATGTATATGTATTATATATGTTTATGTGTTTGTATATATATACGTATATATATGTTTGTGTTTGTATGTATGTATATGTATGTGTACATAGGCATATATATATGTATGCGTATAAATGCATATATATGTATGTGTATTTATGCAGATGTGTATATATGTGTATGTATATGTATGTGTATATATATATGTATATGTAGTTATGTATTTGTATATGTGTGTATATATGTGCATGTATATGTATGCATATGTGTATGTAGACATGTGTGTATGTATATGTATGTATGTGTATTGTGTAAGTATATATATGTGTGTATGTTTATAGATATGTATGTGTATATGTATGTGTGTATGTGTATATATGTGTATATACATATGTATGCGTGTATGTATATATATGTATGTATGCCAATGACCGTCTTTAGTGTCATATCTGCTTGAGTATGTGAATTTGCTGACAGGACAAAAAAGTCATCTTCAGGCTCATGAACTTTCAGTGACTGATGGAGTGGCACTCGTCTGAGAAGACGTTGCATCATATGCATATATATATATATATATATATATATATATATATATATATATATGTATCTATATATGTATTTATATATGAATTCTAGCAAAAGTACCCGTCGTTGACTGGGTTCAAATCAGCCTACAGAGAATGGACTCTGATTTATGTATGATAGGTTATGAAAAGGAAGGGTTGTAAAGAGATAGCTTCGAATTTAGGGGTATCAAAACCAAAGCAAAATATGATGAAAGTAAAAATAAAATAGATAAACTCCATAATTTATTATATCATACTTGTTCACACTGAAACACTTATCACAATATTCTGTGGATCTATATGAAAAAACCTTGTTAAACTTTGTGACATATTTCCATTCTTTGGAGGTCAGGCGCGAACGAACACCCCATAATTTTATTATACCATATTTCTTCAAACTGAAACATAATTATCAAAGTATACTTACGCAGATAGATATGAAAAGTCTTTATTAAAGTTTGTGCCTATTTCTATTCAATGGATGCCAGCCACGAACGCAGACCCCACAATTTTATTATACCATCTCTATTTAAGTTAAAACATACGTATCAAAGTATTACTATGTACATCTATATCAAAAACACTTGTAAACATTTTTTTTTTAATTTTAAAATTTTTTATTTCCATACTTTGTGGACCAGGCGAGTTCGCAGACCCCACAATTTTAATGAATCATCATTATGCCAGATCAAACATACCCATTCCTGTGTCTCGATACATCTTCTATCATTATATCTGATCAGTTTTCTATAATAGTCAACCATATAGGAGCCTATTCGTGACCAGACACACACTAGACATTCAGCTTTTTACTATAGAAGATATGTATATGTATGTATATATGTATATGCATATATATATATATATGTATATATATATATATATATATATTGTTATGTATAAATATATCTGTATGTATATGTATATATGTATATATATATATATATATATATACAGTGAATGGTTGACCCACTCAAACAAGACCGATAAGGAGGGGAGATTCTGTCATGATTTCTCCATTGCTTATGACCTCACTCGGATTGTTCACGAACCCACCCGTATGCCCAACGATGACGGCCAGTATGCAAGTCTCCTAGACTTTTTTCTCACAACTTGCCCTGAACTATGTTCAGTTTCCGTTCTGTCTCCTCTTGGATCTTCTGACCACTCAGTTGTATCAATTAAGATAAAAATGAAATGTAATAAGTCCTCAGACGTACCTCTCCATCGTACAGTATATCGATACACTATGGCTGATTGGGATAGTTTCCGTAAATTTATATTGGATCTTCCTCTGCGTTCCATGTTTAAAAAGGATGTGTCGTCTATAGTATCAGACCTGACAGAATGGTTAATTGTAGGTATAGACAATTTCATACCCTCGAAAAAGTTCCAGCAAAAACCTAACAGCCAGCCATGGTTTTCTCCAGAATGTGCTGCTGCTATTGCGCACAGAAATCACTTTTCCCACTGCTTCCAACGTAATAGATGTATGGAAACTAAAGCCGCTTTCAGGACTGCCAGCAACCATTGTAAGAAAGTAATAAAGAACACAAGAGAGTTGTATGCTCAGTCCGTCAAGTACAAAGTAGCTGAGCAGCGGCTTGGTTACCACCAGTTTTGGCAAATTGCAAACAGAATCCTGAACAGAAGCGTGTGCTCTATCCCAACTATCATCAATGGACCTGAGTTAATGTCGTCAGCATCAGACAAAGCCAAACTCTTTGCCAAGAACTTTGCAGCCAATTCTACCCTTTGCGACCAAGGCCGCCAACCCCCAATATTTCCTCCTGTATCAGAAAACACACTATGTGATATACAAATATCTGTATGTGATGTTGCCAAGCTAATCAAAAACCTTGATTCCAGTAAAGCAACCGGCCCTGACGGTATTCCAATTATAGTACTCAAAAAACTTCAACCAGAACTAGCACCCATACTTCCAAAACTGTTTAAACGTTGTCTTAAGGAAAATTACTTCCCATCACCCTGGAAAATCTCATCAGTATGCCCTGTATTTAAGAATTCAGGTGATCGTTCATCCCCCTCTCAGTACAGGCCAATAAGTCTCCTGTGCGTCATGAGTAAGTTGCTGAAATCTGTGTTAAATAGAGAAGTAATCAACCATCTCAGCAAAAATAACCTTCTTAGTGACACACAATATGGTTTCCGTTCTGCTAGATCTACCGCAGATGTGCTTACAGTTATATCTCATAGGATTAGCGAATCTCTCGACAGAGGCAACCTTTCTAGGGCAATTGCTCTTGACATATCTAAGGCCTTTGATAGGGTATGGCATAAAGGTTTACTTCATAAGATCTCCAGCTATGGTATAGCTGGAAATGTCTTCTCAATTATTAAATCATTTCTCTCTGATAGGTTCATAAGAGTCGTAGTTAATGGGCAAAAGTCAGAAGCTCACAGTATAAATGCTGGCGTCCCTCAGGGGTCCATCCTGGGCCCAACTCTTTTCATGATCTACATTAATGATCTTCCAAATCACACCCTTACATCATTCGTAGACATTTTTGCTGATGACACTACCATCTATGGTAGCACATCTAAGACAGTAAACGACCAAGTTCTCTCCGATTCTCTCTCCTCTGATCTTGATCATGTTGTACAATGGGGAAAGGAGTGGCTGGTTGCTTTTAATGCATCTAAAACCAAGCTTCTATCTTTACATCATCAACGTTCTGATCCACATCTGGCATCAATTAAAATGAATGGCTCTCGACTTGAGGAGGCCTCAAGTTTTTACAAGCTTCTGGGCTTGACCTTTACTCCTGATCTTAAATGGAATACGTACATCAAATCTGTTGCCAAGGCCGCTGGAAAAATGATCGGATCCTTCTATCGATCCAGTAGATATCTCACTGTTGATGCAATTCTCTATCTGTATAAGAGCCAGATACGTCCAAGGATGTAATACTGTTGCCACATATGGGCAGGAGCTGCTAGAAAAGACTTGTCCTGCCTTGATAGGGTTCAAAATAGACTTTGTGGCCTGGTGGGAGATGTCCTTTTCTCTTCGCTGAAACCTTTATCTCACAGAAGAGATGTTGCGAGTTTGTCTCTGTTTTATCGTTATTTTCATGGAAAGTGTTCGAATGAGCTTCAATCTATGGTCCCCCCCCCGCCAAACTTTCACAAGAAGCACTAGACTAGCTGAAAACATTATCAATAATTTTCCCCACTCTTTATCTGTACCTAAACCTAAACATAGATTCCATGATCAAAGCTTCTTTCTTACAACTGCACGCCTGTGGAATTGTCTTCCGTTTTCCTGCTTTCCAGCTGTCTATAATATGGTTGTCTTCAAGTCCAACGTGAACAAGTTTCTGATGAGCCATTCCACTTAAGTTAACAAATTTACCGAACTTCCATTACTATCGATTACTATATTGTCCTTTTGACTACTCTACACTCTTTAACCCTTATCCTTGAGTGGCCTATCGGCTTTGATAAGTGGTGACGCCTATGTAAAAAAAAATGTATGTATATATATATATGTATGTATATATATATGCACAAGAAAAAAGATGTATGCATGACACAAAATAACACACATGCTTTTATATTTTACATTATACATATCTCTGTCTCTGTCTATTTATCTACTATTATACAAAAGGAAGTTTGTCTGTGTGTGTGTGTGTGTGTGTTTATTCTTTATAGACACTTAAACGGCTGGGTCGATCTTTTGTACCACACAAATATGCTACATGTGCCTGGCAGTGTTCTTAGCTAGGTTTCAGAATGCCTTCAATAAGTATTAATTGAAAAAATCTGAGGAATGCGTGAACAGGCGAGGTTACTTAAATTAAAGCCTTATCCAGCCTAACATCGCATGTGCATTTGAGAAGTTTTATTACCACACAAGCTGAAAGGCCTGGCATATAAAATCAACAGCATGTCCTTTGATATGACAGAGGTGTATTCAAATGACTGTTTCTATTTAAAACACATCTGAACCATGATACTTGACATTTAAAGTTTAATTCAAGCCATTATCATCATACAAGCAGAAAGGCCAGACATATAAAATCAACAGTACATTCTTTTATATGACAGGGGCGCATTTGAGATGTATGTTTCTGATACTTTTGAATATTAAACTTTAATTCATGCCATTTTATAAAAATAATTTTAATAAAATCAACAGTAGGTTCTCTACAGTGCAATGTAAACTATAATATATTGTGGACTAAGTCACTGCGAGGAAGCTTCCTTCCGGTCCCCAATTAGAGCAGGCAATTGATTCGATAAAAAAATGGGCAATTTCAATGATAATCAAATATGGGAAGGTGAAACATTTATTACTCCATATTCAATCCTGGGAATTATAATTATCAAGCCCATTTAAGAATAGTTGTGGATGAGCACTATCTTGCAAATATAAACTAAAAGGGATTATAGTGTTTATGCAACGTTCACGACTTCTAGATTCTAAATTATCTAATGTCTGTGCCGGAATTGAGCGTTTATTTGATATTAATTCCCTTCATTCTCATAGCAATTGTTTGGTGGCCTGGAGGTAAAGGGTTAGCAAACGAAGTCAAAGAAGTCTTCGTGGCTGGGTTCGAATCTTTTGACTGGCAGAAATTGTCACCCTACACTGATGATTACATAAGCATAAAACTCTAGTCCTGTAGGTATAAAAGAATTATTATTATTTAGTTATGATATACTGCATGGAATGGATAAAAATTTTCCATAGAAAAGATGACATGATTCCATTTGTGTTTCATAAAAACAGGTTCTCTCTTTTTTGTTGCAAACTACCTACAGTCGTGTACAATTCCAAGAGCGATAGGAGCCTTCTATCATGTCTGAAAGTGACACAATTTTCAACAAATGAGAGCAGAGATGCGCCACACCACTGTACAACTCATGCTCTCTATCGATCCAAGTTATGACAACAGGACCATTACCAGCACCCTCAAAATGCATCGCTGGATTGCCATAAACAACAGGGACGTGCCCATGATGACGAAAAGTTTCAAGCCACGGTTATATTCTTTGATATGGTTTCAAGTGAGGGCCACATCATACCACCTCACATCTTCGAAGTCGGCTTGAAAGTCAACACCAAGGTGTACCTGGATGTGCTGAAGAATGTGGTGATCCCCTGGTGCAATCAGATGGCTGCTGGTAGACCCTGGGTATAGCAGCAGGACTCGGTGCTGGCCCACAGAAACCAAGGCTTCAGAAGGAATGCTATGACTTTGTACCCTTCTCTCACTGGCACCCTCCTCCCTTGACCTGAATATTCTGAACGACTTCTTTTGGTCATGTGTCGAGAATATCATACACATGATTTCCCACAACACCAAAACCAGCCTAATCGCCGCCACCTGCCAAGTATTCGCCGAGCTCCCGCTGGCACTTGTGGAAAAGGCATGCTCCCAGTTCTGAACCCGTATCGTGGTGATTGAGACTGAAGTCAGCTATATTGAGTATGTGTCAGCTCTACTACATAATCATTAACTGAATTGATTTTTTCTATAAAAGTTTTAAAATAAAGCTGTAGTGTTGTTTTCTTTAGGGTGACAAATTTATCGTTCCACCCTATAATATATATATATATATATATATATATATATATATATATATATATATATATATATATATATAGTCTTTGAAGTTTTTAACCTTTAAAACTATACAAAAAAATATTTTTTATCATTCGTTAGAAAACCATCTAGTCAGTAAGTCATTTAATCACCTGCAATCGCTGCATCAACTCGCTCTCGAATTTACTATAATACCAATAATTTATTTTTCAAGGGATCATCAGTTGTTTACCATGAAACACTGTTTCGGGGATTTAAAAACAAATCAGTATATTACATCATGGCTCCCCAGCAGTGTTGATTAAACACCACCACCCTTAATCTTAGGAAGAAGACATGTTACAAACATTTGATCCAATTTCCTATTCTTAATTGCAATTACTAACCTTTTCATACTATAAAAATGAATTTCTTACCTGTGCGATTCATCAATTTATATCTATATATCTATATATATACATATATATATATATATATATATATATATATATATATATATTTATATATATATATATATATATATATATATATAAATATTGATGGGAGGATTTCAATATTTTTCCCGATTCCATACTAAATTTCCGATTCTGATATAATTACCGATTCTGATTCTTTATAAATCTCTAAATATTTAACTATGGAATTGTTATTTTCTTTGATTTCTGTCAAAAAAACACCTGTTAAATATGCAGAAATACACTTGTGGAGGATGATCTATAGATTTTGGCTTTACTGGTATTTTAAAATTAATAAATATTTATTATTTTATCATTATTACCAAAAATAGAAGATTTTGGTTTAAACGAAATCAAATAAAAAAGACAATGAAAAGAATTGTTTTGGTATCGGAAAATAGACACCAATTTTTCTGGTTATGATACTGGTTCCGATACCCTTAAATTTGTTGAATTTTCCGATTCCCAATTCCGATTAATCGTCTCAACAACACTAATATATATATATATATATATATATATATATATATATATATATATATATATATATATATATATATATATAGCATTTTTTGTGTTTGTGTTGATAACTTTAAAAAAAAATTTCAGACACATTGGTGTAAGTTCCATGGGTTTATTGTTCTATTTTTATTATTGTTTGTGATTACTTTCGATTCGATTCATCACACCATTATCAAGCAGAAGTTAGTCTTGGTGTGTTTGCAACTATATCTTTACTGTTGAGTTTGTTTGTTTTTTAAACGGGTAGCAATTGACACTCTAAAATGAGATTTTGTGAATGAAAGCAAGAAACCATGAGTTAACAAACAAAATATATTTCTATCAATAATTTCACAGAGATGAAAAAAAAAATGTTTGTTGAGAAAGTTTAAAGTTCCTGCATAAGAAATAGACAAGAATATTGGAAATTTCGTTTCAAACTTCCATTTTTAAGTTAGCACTTGCTAAATGGTGACTCATTCATGTTTGTTTCATCTTTTTTATTTGCCAATTTACCTACACTTATATTAATTGTTAGACCTGTTTTTGACAATTTTGCAAAATACACTATGTAAAGTGGTGATCCTGATTTAATCTAGAATTTATATATTTTTATGGTTGTTTCAGATTTTTTTTTTGTTACCACACACCTTTTAACATTAGCAATCAAGCTTACTTTAAAATTGCTCTTAATATTTTTGTTATTGTTAAGAACAGTAATAATCAGAAAAAAATGACATAAGACTTCATTTTATTAATACTTAAAACATTATGAACTGTGCTATATCGTATTTATTTATACTACCAGGACCCATGGAAATTTCATAGAAAGAGAAATATCAACAGATATGTTTTAATACAGCTCATGTTTTTAAAACATTAGCGATATTAAAAGCACAATAAATTTGCCAATTTAGCTATATTTATATTAATTGCTAACACTGTTTTGGACACTTTAAATGATGTTACTGTCATCAACATATATTGCCTAAAATGATAACCCTGACGTATTCTACAATTATATATTTTTATTTATTTGTTTGTATTTTTTGTTGTTTGTTTTGTATTTTGTATTGTTTGTTTTGTGTTTTTTGTTTTTTCTTGTGTATTTTTTGTTGTTTTTTTTTATATTTTTGTTATTTGTTTTGTATTCTTTTGCTTTTTGTTTTGTAGTTTTTGCTGTTTGTGTTGTATTTTATTGTTTTGTATTTTTGGAACTTGTTTTGTATTTTTTGTTTTTGTTTTATATTTTTTATTGTTTTTTTTTTTTGTAACTTTTGTTGTTTACTTTGTATGGTTTTGTTGTTTGTTTTGGATTTTTTGTTGTTTGTTTTGTATTTTTTGTTGTTTGCTTTGTATTTTTTGTTGTTTGCTTTGTATTTTTTGTGTTTTTTGTTGTTTATTTTGTATTGTTGTTTATTATTTTTTGTTGTTTGTTTTGTATTTTTTGTTATTTGTTTTGTATTTTTTGTTGTTTGCTTTGTATTTTTTGTTGTTTGCTTTGTATTTTTTGTGTTTTTTGTTGTTTATTTTGTATTGTTGTTTATTATTTTTTGTTGTTTGTTTTGCATTTTTTGTTGTGAGTTTATTATTTTTTGTTATTTTTTTGTATTTTTTGTTGTTTGTTTTGTCTTTTTGTTGCTACCACATGCTTTTGCATTTGTATATTCAGTCTTTTTTGTAAGTAGTTTTAAAAATTGTATTTGGCTTTTTCAAAACGTATAATACAAACTAAGGAAGGAACAAGCAAAATATTATATAGATTATTATAATGATATTCGAAAGGGCGATCACTCTTATAGTCTTGTCCAGGGTTGGTAGACTGGTCTTTTTAAATCCAAATTTCATGAATTTGAAGTTATTTGAAGCAGTTTAGCCTTCAAGAATTGTATTTGACCCTTTTTAAAGCATAACCTACGGATTAGTTAAGAAAGAAACAAGAAGAATATTATATAAATTAAACCTTCATATTTACTATTTGTTTTTTTTTTTTTTTTTTTGAATTCAGTGATCTTTATAATTTTAAGATAGGAATGTTTCAGAATATTTTCATCAATAGATGCTTACAATTTGTGGTTAAAAATTCATTTTTGTGCTTTTTTTATCTGGAACTGACTTGAGTTATGATCTATTTCTAAACTGTAAATTATAAACAAATTATCTCCTGCTACACGTGCGTACACACACCATAACCCAGCAAGCCATTTTAATTATTTTGAATGATTAATGAATTACTTTGTAATCGCTTGAAATTTGAAAGGAACTTAGAAGCATTTAAACTGTCAATTAGAAAGTCATTTAAATTGGCTTGGAAATTTTTAGCAAATCCTCATGTTTTAAATTATTGAAAGTTTCAGAACTACATTACTCAAAATAGTTTGATACATATATTTTCTTTTAATCAAAGGCGAATGCAATAATATTGAAAGATCTGTTTCACATCAGACATTCATAAAAATGCTAGTATTATATATATATAATCTGTTAATCCCGTTGACACACCGGTTCTCGTCAGATCACAGAAGTTAAGCACCATTGAGCCTGGCTAGAACCAGATGGGTGACCTTTGGGAATTCTAGGTGCAGTATGTGCTTTCCGCTTATCTCGGCATTGTTTCTAGTCGTCCTGGACCTCCACTTGCCACTGGTATTCAACAATGTCGACTCCGGAAAGCTGTGGGTGGATATTGTACAACTCTTGCCACAAAACAGTGAGTATCCATAGTCTGTCAAGACGGAAGGAAGCCTTATATATATATATATATATATATATATATATATATATATATATATATATATATATATATATATAATGAATACGAAAAGTATAAAAGTTTATAACTTTTCTTTATTCATTTTCTATTGATGACGTGTAGTAATACAAACTGTTATGAAAAGAAATCAAAAAAGATTTTTGAACAAGAACATATTTTCGACCGTACCTTCGGTCTTCCTCAGTGTAGATTAGTGTGTGTGTGTGTGTGTGTGTGTGTGTGTGTGTGTGTGTGTGTGTGTGTGTGCGTGCGTTAACCAGCAAAATTATAGTTTGCCTATGAATATTATTTTACTAATTACTTTCATCTGAGGATAAGAGATCATTCTTTGGGAACTCCATGGAATAAGGAAATTTATTAAGTTTTCAACTTGTATTCTTTATCGAATAATAAATTTTTGTAAATTCTAATTTACAGAGTGTGAATTAAATCTCTCTCTCTCTCTCTCTCTCTCTCTCTCTCTCTCACACACACACACACACACACACACACACACTCTAGAGAGAGAGAGATAGAGAGGGAGAGAGAGCAAAGAGGATCTATAATTGGCCTTTCATGTACAATTCTCTTAGCTGTTCTATATGTCTGTCTAGAAGAGAGTCTGACATAGACGACCTAATATAGGTCCCTTTTGTTTTGATTTGAAACCAACGGTACCCATGTTGTTCTGCTCTTCTGTAATGCATATATAAATAAATATCTTTATTTTGATTTTTGATTTTTCTTAATAATTGACCGCTCTGCCAGAGTTCTTCCTCACTAACTTCCTTCTCTCTCTCTTTCTCTCTCTCTCTCTCTCTCACATACACACACACACACACACACATAAATTTGTGTAAAAATGTAGTATGTATTTAATAATTTTACAAATTTTTATTACCTTTAATGTTTGTTTCTAGATATTTTTTAATTACTTTATTTTCAATTACACTATTGCATAAAATTTTATCCCTAAAAAAGCATTTCCATTAAAATAATATAGATCTATTTTAGTTTAAAAGATAAGATTTAGATTAAAGGAACTGGTTTTCTTTAATGTTTTCTTTCATTTATCAAGAAATAATAACTAAATCATTTCTTTTTTTTCTAGTAATAATTTTTCTTTTAATAATAATAATAATAATAATAATAATAATAATAATAATAATAATAATAATAATCGATATTGTTTCGCCCAAGAATTCATGAAACATAATTAACATTTGTTCAACGAAAATTATCAAAAGTATTCCTATGGAGTACGTGATTTTTTTTATATGCATTAAAGATAAAAAATAAATTTTTCTTTATACAAATTCTTTTCATCGCCATCATCCGTTTTGTATGCTTTAAGAAAATGACTTTTGAACTAAGCTATCTCTGCACAGGTTTTTATTTATCCCTCATTTCCATTTTTATCACTTCCTCACACGTTTTTTCTTTGCCTTCCTATACTACTCAGCTGCTCTACATCTATTAATCCAAGAAATCATAGTCATTCTTTCAATATGGCCATACCATCGTAGTCTATTCATCTGCACATATCTCCCTCTATGTCCAAATTTAATCTTCCTCTGAGGTCTTTTATTGTACCTATTTACTATGCCTCCCCACGGGACAGAGTTAGACACCAGGGTCATTTTTTAACGTGGAGAAAAGGTACAAAAATAAAAATTGTCTCAGTCGTGAAGGATTTCTCGTCCACCGAAAGAGAACAAGAAAATGAAGTGCAGCATCTGAAGAACAGATACTACACTTTGATCTTGTCCAAAAGGCCAAGATTGTAATCAAAAAATAAATTTATGCTTCAGAATTTTTGAGATGATGATTGAAAATTTGGATTATTTAGACATTACTGTTCTCATCTTGGATGTTGTTTTCACAAAGTTTCAGTCGATGTAATCTCCAGCCTTCTTCAGGTGTATCTTGTTAAACTTAAGAATCTTTGTATTAAACTTGGGAATCTATATAGAATTTCGAACGATCCATTTATTTAATTCACAGGTGTATATTTTTCTTGTTCCATTAGCAATAATCGAGTAGAAGTGTTTAAGTAATTATTTTTTCTTAGTTAGTATCGCCTGTCGTGGGAATTGAACCTTCAACATCCAGAAGATTATCGCTTAAAACAGATTATTGGTGGGTCACATAAGACGGTACTAGTCCTCTGTCCTTTTGTAACAGAGCATGGACATATGTATGCACATGTCGAAATGACGTCACAGTAGGGAAAAAGAAAAAGACTATAAAAGGAGAGAGAGAGAGAGAGAGAGAGAGCACATTAGAGAGAACGATCACATTAGAGATGTGGATGATATTCGAGAGTACAGAGATCAAAGAGAAGGAGCACGATCACAGTTTATTCAGGAAAGTACCTGGAAATAAATGTTGCTGTTACAACAGAAGAAAATGAGTTTGAGTTATTCTTTGTCTTGGACTCCTTTGCAATGTAGACTGCATACAATGTGTTGGGTCACATGTGTAAAAATGTTTAACGGTACACTTTAATCCATTCTGATCCTTAATAAAGAAAATGATGAAGTCAGGTAAATTCAAGTAAAATATCCGTTGCATTAAATACTGAGTTCGGTTTGAAATTGCCTACAGATTCCTGAGTTCAATATAAATAGTTCAGATTTCAACAAGATGCACCTTAAGAAGGTTGGAAGTTACATTAGGAAAATTTGTGAGAATAACACCCAAGAAGAGAGTACAGTAGTCCGAATAATCCAAAAAGTAAATTGTCGGCTGATTTTCAACAAGTTGCAATCGATTTCTAAACGGTAAATTATAAAAGTATCTTCACTTCATCTCCCCCTTCCCTGACACACAGGAGCACTCAGGCAGATAGCTCAGCCATTTTAATATTTAAAAAAAAATTAATCTCGTTAAAAATAACTAAAAGATAAAAGAAAGAATTAATTATCTTTGGAAAAGGTAATAAACACACATTCCCATCACCCTTCAGATATGGGTAAACAAGCAACTTATATTTGACAAATCGTATACACTGTAGTGTATTACAATTTGACTGAAGAGTTGATTTGCTGTAAAATAACCTTTTGGCTAGGAGCAAAGTGTAGTATCTGTTCTGATAGTACATTTGATCTTTTCTGTCCTCAATCAATGAAAAATAAAATTACCCTTCTAGACGGAAGCAATTTTTACTTTCGTTATTTTTGGGGGGTGGGGGTTAGTCCAATTTTAAAAATCGATCTTGTGTCTAACTGTTTTCATGAAGAGGCAACTTTTAAATAGGATCAAATTAAACTAAATAAATCGCCAATTTAAATTAACAGAAAATAATATTATTTTTAATCTTAAGTTTACTTAAAAAAAGATAATAAACTAAATCCAGATTTTATTTAAGTAACATAATTTTTATTAATTTTCTGAACTAACTTACTAGTGAATTAATCCTGGCATCGAACTGTGGTGTATGTGACATTCAATAGATAGCTGAGAAGTGAACTAATATCACTATTTTCTTCCTCACTATTAATTCATGCGTTACAGACGAAAATACATAAATATATATATATATACATATCATATTACTGGTGGAGATTAATACGGCATAATCACATTGACACACCGGTTCCCGCTGGATCACCGAAGTTAAGCAACGGTGAACCTGGTCAGTACTAAGTGGGTGACTATTTAGGACTTCCAGGTACTGTATGTGCTCTCCGCTTATCTTGGCATTGTTTCCAGTCGTCCTGGACTTCTCCTTGCTACTGGACTCAAACAGTGCCAAATCAGGAAAGGTGTGGTTAGATTTTGCGCAACCCTTGCCTCACAATTACACGTGCAACTGCCCCTACAAGGGGTATCCTTTGTCTTTCGAGACTGAATGAAGGTATTGGATATTGGAATGGTGGAGATTTGGTATCCGTCTGTTTGAAGCCAAAATTATACTATTACTTATATTGATGGACTATTGTACTTTTATTACTAATGGAGAGTTAGTGTTTGTTTAGCTGGACGGACACACACACACACACACACACACACAGAACTGTCTTTTATATAATAGACTAGAAGATGTACCCGGCATTACCCAGTAATTAAAAAAATGAAGTAAAAAAAAAACAAGAAAGAAACATGTACATGCGAGTATCATATTTTTTTTCTAAACAGTTCATTTTTTGTAAGTAAAAAAAAAAATACTCGAGCTGAGATTTAAACCAAAACCTAAAAACAGTGAGTCAAGTACGATAACCATTAGACCAGCTTGCTATGATCTTTAAAAAAATGTTTTCACACTTTGTGAAACAGTTAACAATCTAATAAAACTTTGATGACCCAACTCCCCACCCCTAAGTACCAATTTTTCAATTTTGATCCCTTAGCAGCCACTTTTTCCAGATGAAAGCCGATTAAAAAGTTTTCTACATGTCAGAATACCCTATATACTAAATTTCAAAACTTGTTGAGTATATAGGTTGAAAAGTGCTCTCTCTCTCTCTCTCTCTCACACACACACACACACACACACACGAGTCTCTCTTTTATAGATATATAGATTAGATCGATTATTGAGAGAGATTTGATATACGTCCGTCTGAAGCCGAAACTATACTGTTACTTCTATTAATGTTCTATTGTACTCTCTTTTAATGTTCAGTTTACTATATTATTTCAGACTAATGTGCTATTTTTCAATACTCAATTCAAGGGAAATGTAGTATTGTTACCATCCTTCCAGGAATTACTTTCACCTTTTTTCTTGGGGACGGGGGGGGTAGTGTAGTATCTGTTCTACTATCATGAAACCATTCTCCTAACCATTGCCTCTCCTTTTCTTTTTCTTCATGAGGGGTGTAATCTAATACCTGTTCTGTTGTCATAAGACCATCATCCCAGGAATTACCTTCTCCTTTGTAAGGGATAATATAGTATAAGTTTGTTCATCATGGTAGTACCCTCCG